>NC_057800.1:170056181-170285929 GCF_018294505.1 Triticum aestivum | reverse complement strand
GGGGAGCATCTTCATCTTCCTCCTCGTCTTCGGGGGAGGAGTGCGTCGCGGAGTTATCGTACGATGAGTCCGATATCACCTGGCGCTGGGAACTCTTTTGGGTTCCCTTGGCCTTCTTCTTGGTCTTCTCCGGCATCTTGTAAGGAGCCGGAGTCAGCATCTCCGTCAGGAGAGCGTCCGCAGTGTCTTCGGGCAGAGGGGCCGGACAGTCGATCTTCTCCGATGCCCCCACCCAGTCCTGTCAAAGGTATGGGAGCTCAGACCCCACGTGTGGTTGAGCTATGGGAAGTAAAAATCCTACCAGATGTACAAAACTTACCGGATTCGCAGGGCGCTTCACGCTTAGCCCGCGGTCCTTGGTGAGAGAGGGAGGGACCTCGGCACCCTTGAACAGCACCCTCCAGACGTCCTTGTGTGTCGTGTCGAAGAGCTCGCTCAGAGTCTGATGCTGGGCCGGGTCGAACTCCCACAAGTTGAAATCGCGTTGTTGACACGGGAGGATCCGGCGGAAGAGAATGACCTGGACTATGTTGACAAGCTTGAGCTTCTTGCTTGCCATATTCCGGATACATTTCTGGAGTCCGTCCAGCTCCACCCATGAACCCCAGGATAGGCCCTTCTCTTTCCAGGAGGTGAGCCGCATGGGGATTCCGGATCGAAACTCGGGGGCCGCCACCCAGTTGGTGTCGCGCGGCTCGGTGATGTAGAACCACGCCGATTGCCACCCCTTTATGGTCTCCACGAAGGAGCCTTCAAGCCATATAACATTGGGCATCTTGCCCACCATGGCTCCGCCACATTCTGCTTGTTGGCCTCCCACCACCTTCGGCTTGATATTGAAGGTCTTCAGCCACAGGCCGAAGTGGGGCCGGATGCGGAGGAAAGCCTCACACACGACGATGAACGCCGAAATGTTGAGGATGAAATTCGGGGCTAGATCATGAAAGTCCAGCCCGTAGTAGAACATAAGACCACGGAAAAATGGATGGAGGGGAAACCCCAGTCCGCTGAGGAAGTGGTGGAGGAAGACTACCCTCTCATGAGGTTCCGGGGTGGGGACGATCTGCCCCGCAGCGGGCAGCCGATGCGCGATATTCGCGGATAAGTATCTGGCTCCGTGCAGCTTTTTGATGTGTCCCTCCGTGACGGAGGAAGCCATCCACTTGCCTCCCGCTCCGGACATGTTTGGAGAAGGTTTAGGAGAAGGATGTGGACTTGAGCGTTGGAGCTCGAGTGCGCGAGAATGGATGAGCAAGGAGGAAGAAGGCGTGGGTAGAAAAAGGATAAACCTTATCCCTTTATAAGGGCGGTCGAAACTATGTGCCCCCACTAGCCTGGTAAAACTCGCTTATCCCCCAAGCGCCGTAATTGATGGCGCGGTTGGGTTACCCACGCCCGTATTGATGAGAATCCCGTAATAAGGGGGACACAATCTCTGCTTTGATGAGACGTGTCAGGAAACTGCCTCACGTTATGTGCGGGGCTAGTTAAAGAAAAATGGTTCGAATGATCAACGCGCCATGGCATGATGTCATTTTGCCAAAACGGGTCAGCAGATTAGATTTGTGGAAATATTATTCTCTCTATGGTGGTATGTGGAACTTATTTTGCAGGGTCGGACATTATCCTTTTATTCGAACTCTTCTGTGGTGTATCCGGAGGAGGAACCCGCCTTGCAATGCCGAAGACAACACTGCGCGCCGGATTCATCGTCATTGAAGCCTGGTTCAGGGGCTACCGAGGGAGTCCTAGATTAGGGGGTCTCCGGACAGCCGGACTATATCCTTTGACTGGACTGTTGGACTATGAAGATACGAGATTGAAGACTTCGTATCGTGTTCGAATGGGACTCTACTTAGCGTGGAAGGAAAGCTAGGCAGTACGGATATGGATATCTCCTCCTTTGTAACCGACCTTGTGTAACCCTAACCCCTTCTGGTGTCTATATAAACTGGAGGGTTTTAGTCCGTAGGACAACATACAATCATACCATAGGCTAGCTTCTAGGGTTTAGCCTCTCCGATCTCGTGGTAGATCAACTCTTGTAATACCCATATCATCAAGAATAAATCGAGCAGGACATAGGGTTTTACCTCCATCAAGAGGGCCCGAACCTGGGTAAAACGTCGTGTCCCCTGCCTCCTGTTACCATCCGCCTTAGATGCACAGTTCGGGACCCCCTACCCGAGATCTGCCGGTTTTGACACCGACACCGTCCATGATGGAAAAAACTGTGGTAGAAGCGAGGGCGAGGAAAATATCGGGGAGTTCCCGGTTATAGTGGCTGGTCAGGGGCCGAGCGATGTGCGTTTCTCTCGTACGTACGCGCATGTGTGCGAGGCATTGCGCTCTAACTGAACCCGAGCGAGGCGTTGGGCTCTAACTGAACCCGAGAAATTGCACTGCAGGCTACGCGTTACTGAACCCGAGCAATCGATCGATGGCTGTTAACTGAACCCGATCGAGCGATTCCTTCAGTAGTGCTGCTAACTAAAGCCGATCGATGCTGCATTTGGATGAACAGTGAGCGTTGTTGGGGGGTTTGGATGAACAGGAACCCGTGGTAGTAGAGGTCATTGCCGCTGGATGAACAGTACCCCGATCGATTGAGCCGGTGGATGAACAGGACCCCGTGGAGGGCTGGATGAATAGTAGCCGATGGAGGGATGGATGAATAGTAGGCCATGGAGGGATGGTTGAACAGGACCCCGTGGAGAGGGCTGGTTGAAGAGTAGCCGGTGGAGGCTGGATGAACAGGAGCCCGTGGATGAACAGTCGCAGATTTAGGCTGGAGGAGGTCGACGGTGGATGAACAGTAGCCTGTGGAGGCTGGAGGAGGTCGACGGTGGAGATGAACAGTATCCCGTGGAGTCCCGTTATGCGGTATGCCACACTTCTCCCGATGAACAGGACCCTCGTTTCGACCATAGCGCTCCAACACAAGTCCGTTTCCTCCGTTTTGTGGTACGCCACACCCTTCCCGGTCAACAGGACCCCATTTTGACCGAAGGAGGTCCAACAAAGGTCCGTTTCCTTCATTTTGGGGTATGACAGGCCCCTCCCGATGAACATGATCCCGTTTCGACCTTGGCCGGTCGAACACAAGGCTATTTCCTCTGTTCTACGATATGCCAGGCCTCGTTTCCATAGGCTGTTCCGTCTGGTTGGCTCCCGATGAAAAGCACGTGTTCCGTTGCCTCCCGATGAACATGATGCATTCCGTTGCCTCCCCATGAACATGACGACGACGCAGTTTCTCCGCTCCGACCCAGCCACAGCCATGTACACGAGCTCTAGCCGTACGTATCCACGAGTAGGCGTTCGAGACCCCGCCCATATGTACGTATGTGGCCGTATTTTCTTTCTTGCACCTTGGCCGATGTACGTACGTGTACATGCTACGTGTGCGCCTCTACTACCACACATGCGCGCCTCTACTACCACATGTGCACGCCTCTACATCGACCAGTATGTACGTACACGTTCCCGACCAAGATGACAATGCTACGTAAGCTTCGACCAGGTGGGTCCCGACTGTCAAGGACTTCCTTGCGTGCGAAGATGTAGCTAGTGGGTCGCAGCAGTCAAGGGGCGAATCATTTTTTCCCGAAATATGGATGCACTTCCTTGCGTGCAAAGATGTAGCTGGTGGGTCCCAGTAGTCAGGGGGAGAAAACATTATTTTTCAGGAAAAAAGGATGCAGTTGCATGCATGCGTCCATGGGCGTGGTGCATCCCCACTGTCAGCCTCTCTCGTACAGTCATCTTCTGATGACTCTTGGTTGTTGACCACGTTGACCACACCATGCTGAGCGCACCAAGGCCAGTGGACGATGACGAGGCCCCAGACTAGAACGACCCGGACATGGGGAAGACGCGGCAGTGGAGTCGCATATGGAGAGGAGTGGGAAACTTGACTGGTTCGGGTGCGCGGTAGCACTGCCACCGACGGGAGATAGGAGCAATAACAGAGGTTGAAGAAGGAGCACGGCTGTTGGATTAACATCCAATGGTCCAGCTGCTAGATTCATTTGTTGATTAAGTTGACAAAGCCCTGCGTACATGTCTGCTTAGTAGGCCCACAAGTCAGCCACCAAATCTGCCGGGTCCCAGCTGTCATTGGGAAGAATGTTTTTTTGCATAACAAGGAGGCACTTCCTTCCTTGTGAAGATATAGCCGGTGGGTCCCAGCTTTTAGGGGGAGGAAACAGCTTAATAAGGAGGAACTTTCCTTGCGTGCGACCATGGACATCGTGGGTCCCATCCGTCAGGCTCTCCAAGTACAGTCCTCTTCCGGTGACTCTCGTTTGTTGACCACGTCGCGCCGAGCGCAGCGAGGCGATGGACGATGGTGAGGCCCCAGACTGGAACGACCCGGAGATGGGGAAGACGCAGCAGTGGAGTCGCGGACGGAGAGGAGTGGGAAACTTGACTGGTTCGAGTGCGGGGTGGGCCTACACTTGCCAGAGAATAATAGGAGGTGCAGAGTGGAGGGATGGCCTGGCTGTCGGCGGGGTAGCATTTCCCTAAAGCACGCAAAACAACGCCGCTGGACGCCGGAGGCTGGAGCAGACAGTCCCGGAAGTGCTGGGGCAAGAAGACAAGAGATTGAAGAAGAATGTCGGCCGTTGGATGTAAATCAAACGCCTTGTTAGGTTTCGACCTACTGGCCCACATGTCAGCCAGTCCATTTGGTGGCCTGGGTGAAACAATGATGTAGCATCTATGCAGCCGTTTATATAGATGGTAGATTTTAAAGCCCATTTGCATTTTTCTCAAAATCCGCTGACTTGCTGGGCTGGGTGAAAATATATGTATGTATGTAATAAAATAAGATATAAATATAGGTTCAGTTTTGCATTCTTATAGAAAAATAGAACTGAGCTGTGCGTCGTCTTGAAAAAAACATAACTTGGGTTGCTGATGTTTTAGACAAGCTAGGTTGGGAGGCCCAGAGACCGATTGATACCTGTTGGATCCAAAAAATGTTGAAACATGTCGTGGGCTGCCCATGTTAAACAACAAAACCTAGGCCATGGACCTGGTGGGCCCGGGACTGCCAGCCTCTCGACAAACAGTTGTCTCCCGATTCCTCTTGTTTTACTGACCATGTTGGGAATGACAGACGGTGGCGCCGCAGCGAGAGCACCAAGGCGGAGGACGACGTCGAGACCTCGGACCAAATGAACCGGAGCGGGGGAAGACACAGGCAGAGGGGAGTATGAGGGTTGACTTGTTCGGGTGCAGGGTGGGCCGGTGGAGCTGTCGCCGCCGGACAATGTGTGGGAGTAGAGGGATGGCCAGCCGATGTATAGGAAGAGGATGAAATATTGAAAAAAAAAACTACAAACGGATAGGTGGTTGGTCCCATATGTCTTTGTACGAGACCTGCTGGGTCCACCTAAGAAGGGGAATATGTTGGCAGAAGGAGATTCAAAGCACGTCAGCCGAGTGAATTAGTTTTTTTAAACGGACAAGTGAACTAGTTACATACATAAGCAAATAGCCACTAAAAATCAAACAGGTTAATGCGTTCTTAAAAGAAATATTTTGGACAAAACAGACAATTACGAGACATATGCTAATGCATGAAACACTCGGATGATAAAGGTGCTTATAAACAGATAAACTACAACATCTAGACCTTCCTAGCACGCTTGATCATGACGATGCGGTTGTCCGTGTACATGTCGTAGCATGCGTATGCGTCCTTGGCCACGTAGGTTATGTAGGCTAGATTCAGAGGTACCTCCCACGTGTTCAGGTCCTTGGTATCATTGTCTTCTTTCAAGTTGGCGTATCGGGGGTCGATGATGGTCTCGGCGAGGTCAACCACAGAGTCCTTCTCCTGCCTGTTGCCGATGATCTTGTATTGCTTCTGGATGTCAACAAGCTTGTTGCACCAGATGGTCGAATCATCGCGTTCTTCCTTCTCTCCACCGTAGCGAAGGTGCAGTCGGCGCTGCCGATGAAATGGGCGAATGCTCCAGAACCTATGATGGCCCTACAGCAGTCGTAGACGAGAACCTCGTCCCGCACACATACCTGGGAGACGACGATTCGCTGGTCCCTGTCAGGAGATGAATGGATGGGCACAAGGACTAAGTCCTGCAACCTTGTGCTTTCTCGTCCTGTAGGTACTGCTTGAACTCGGCGAGGCAGAGCTTCACCGAGTCCAGATCGTTGGTGCACATCACATTCGACTTGGTGCAGCCATAGGACTGAACGGCGAACTCAAAGGGTAACTCCTTGCTGAAGTCCATATCCAGTAGGCCCACGCCTCGGATCGCCATTAGAGTCTCTTCAAGTGAACGAGTGGGTAGGTGGCGGCAACAGTTCGTTTTTCAGCTCTTGGCGAAATGGATTCAACAGCAAACTGAGTGTGTATAGGCGACAACAGTTACTACCCATCCCTCGCCTGCTGCACGCCCGGCAGAAGATACACCCTCGACGCATTCAAATGCCTCCACTAAGAAACCTACTGCGGCCACACGTCGGTTCATGAGCGGTTCTGTATTTGCACTTTCACACAGATAATACTACCAAGTTTGAACTGTTTTTTATGGTTGGTGTCCTATGCATCATCATGCCGTGTTTCCCAGCTTGCAAGATTCAGAACCAACAAATCAGATCCAAATAATAAGTACAACAAAGATGCATACACATCTCATTGATTCCCAGCTTGCAAAATTCATAACCAACAAATAAGATTCAAATCATAAGTACAGCAAATATGCCTACACATCTCATTGATTCCCCGCTTGCAAGATTGAGAACCAACCCATTAGAGCCTTTTGATAAAGTCAATATCAGGATTAAATCCACCTTGGCTAGCCGTGTCATACAACTGAAGAACTTGGCGAATGCTCTTGACCGTCACAACATCTGTAGTTGAGTATTATTGTTTGCACAACACAAATAAGAAGAGCCTGATTACTATAATTGTGGCACTCCTTGAACTCAACCTGCAGCTCCACTCGGATGAGGCCTTCCTGGACTTCCATGATTCAATTCATGCGCCTTTTTTTGCAGTTCACCTGAAATGAAGAAAAGATTGCATCATTCTGCTAGCAAGAAGTACTTGCTCTCGTGAGCTGGCAGGTTCTTTAGTAGTTGCACTAAAATTGAGGAACATTAAGGTTGGCTGTCCTACTCATGGAAGGTGCAACTATAATTTGCTAATCCTTTTGTGCAGTTCCACTAAAATAAAGTGACATTGTGGTGACAATGACGGCTCATCTTGCAAAGTCTAATAAAATGTTGCATGAGATTACCAGCAGAATTTGACGGAGATTTTGGAAACTTCAATCACCATTTTGTGCAGTTCCAACAAAATTGAGAGATGTTGCCCACGTGACATTTTAGTTGAACTGCACAAGACACTCATTCCAAAAAAGAGTGTTTTGTGCAGTTCACCAAAAGTTCACAATAGCCACAAGGTGAAATGGATATCCCTATCTACACAAAAAGATAGAAAGTAAATAGTTGATGGTCAATAAGAATATACGAAACATACACGAAATAAAAAGAAGCATCTTAATTATGTCCATGCCAATCACGCAAGGACAGTAGAAATTTTAAAACGTCAGCAATGCTTCATGTTACTGGAAGCATTACGATCAACAATGACATTCATCAAATATGGGATTACTTTAATGGTGGAATTGCTTGTTTACTAGATATAGTAAATCAATAACAACTAAAGAGTTGGTTTAAGGGCATGGGACCGTGGGGACACCAGGACACTCATCAGCGTAAATGAGCAACTTACTTATCATACTAGGGAAAATAGCAGGAGTACCATTTGTAACACATTTTAATTACATCATATCACTGGAGGCATCAGATTAACAATAACACTAGTTAGACATGTCTCTAAGGTAATAGAGTGATCGCTTCATTTTACATGCGCCCTTACATTAACAACAGCAAAAGGTTGGTATAAGGACATGCGACAGTGGACGCATCAGCACAATGTACCTACAAGGAGGCATAAAGTGGTGATGCCGAGTTTGTTCATGCTTTGTGAGGGCAGCAAATCTAATCCTGGAGACCTTTTACTATGTGAGTGTCAGGACCCCGATCCTAAGTCACACCGATCTAGCATGTAACACATCATATAACTTTGCGGCCACATGCACGGTATTCCCACGGGTGCCACCTTACCTGGCTCGGGACCGTTTGCGCCTTTTGGCTCACGTATATTATAGTGTCGCTAACATCCATATGACAAAGAACCCCGACTGACATGACTAGTCATAAACCGGAAGTGGAACAAACTTACAGGGACAGGTATATATGACCCAACAACGAACGTGTCGGTCATCAACAAGTGAATCCGGGTTGTAGCAGCTGGGCTAATAGGACTCCGGTAGACACGGCGTGACATTTCCCCGAAGGGACAAACAAGGGAACAAAGAAGGACACATGCCGGCCAGCCTAAGTGTTCCGGAGCAGTAGCAAGCTACCATGGCTCAGTGGAAGCACTAGGAGACATTTCCCGGTAAGAGAGGCTACCAAGGATAAACAACTAGGTAGTCGGATCCCACACATACCAAGCATTTCATATCATACACACAATATGCTCGATATGTGCAAATACAACATGGCATCACAACAAAACTCTACAACTCGCAGACTAAGGCATAGCCTAGAGGTGGTAAGGGGCTGATGCCTTCATACCCACCCAGGTTCAAGGCATGGTACTTGCAATTTGGGTTTGTTGCACCAATTATACTGTAGGGGGTTCCCTTACAGTCTTTCTGTCAAAAAAACTCTACAACTCAAAGTATTTATTCATTAGGCTCCGAGGAGCCAAGTATTACAAACATGGGTCTCTTGACCCAACATACAGAGCATACAAGCAACAAGCGGAAGCATAAAGATGTCTGAGTACAGACAACTACAAATGAAAGAGACTAAGAAGGCTGACTATCTATAAGACCCTCCCAAGGGTACAAGATCGTAGCTGAGGTAACAAGCTAAATGTCGAAGTCCAAGCCGAACTACTAGTGAGACTGAAGTCTCTCTGCAAAACATAAATTAGGCAAACGTGAGTACAAATGTACCCAACAAGACTTACATCGAAACTAGCTACATATGCATCAGTATCAATAAAGGGGGTGGTGGAGTTTGACTGCAGCAAGCTAGCTTTGACTCGGTGGCTATCCTGAACTACGATTGCAAGTAACTCTTTTGAGGTGGCGCACATGAGTCCACATATTCACCAATCAATACACCACTATGGATCCGCTCCCGTCTCACTACGAGAACGCCATCCATAGCACTCACGCTTATCTTGCGCATTTTAGGGTATCCACTTTCACTTGTCTATGAACTATACAGGCAACCTAGAAGTCCTTTACCGTGGACACGACCTTTCGAATAGATGATGTTAAGCCTGCAGGGGTGTACTTCTTCACACATGCTCTCACCACTTACCACCATGTACATGTCGTGTATCTCGGCAACCTTCAAGCGGAAGCCTGCTGAGGGAGTCGGCCATGACCTGACTAACCAGAAAAGTCTCTAATCGAGGTTTATCGCCTATTCAGGCTCCACCCGCAAGGAGATTCGGCCAGGGTGTCGCTCACGTACCCAAACAATGTGAGCATGATTCTCAACCCCACCAAACGGGCGACGCTTGGTACACCGTGCCACTACAACTAGTCTGTCTCAAGCCCACCTATACCGGGTGCCACTTGGTAGACTACTAGCACTACCGACAAACACCAGAAACTAGTTGCAACTCCTAGACAGAGATCAGGTTGATTATGAGAGAGCTTGGAGTTCCCGGAGCCTAATGTGTGGTAGTAGCTATTCATGGATCACAAACGCAGAACTCAGTTCCTGAGGACGGTTTTAATGAGACAACCCACCATGTACTCCTACATGGCCTCTCACCACTACCTTTACCAAATCGTGTTCACATACTTAGCTCTCGACAGTAGGACATGTTCACAACTTTCCAATTCATCCTCGATGAATCATACCTGACACAATTCTAAGCAATAGCTGGCATGACAAAAAAGCATCAATGAGTAGGCACATCAGGGCTCAAACAACTCCTACTGATGCTAGTGGGTTTCATCTATTTAGTGTGGCAATGACAGGTCATGCAGAGGAAAGGGGTTCAACTACCGCAGCATGTAATAGTTGAAACGTGGTCGTCCTAATGTAGTAAAAGAGAGCAGGAGCGAGAGAGTGGGATTATATCGGAATGAACAAGGGGGTTTTTCTTGCCTGGCACTTCTGAAGATAGTATAGCTCTTCATCGGTGTCATCGATCTCATCGTCGGAACCACGTATACTGAGGGGGAACAAATATGGCAACAGAGAGGAAACACAATCAATGCAATGCAACAATATGATGCATGATCATGACATGGCAATATGCTATGATTTGAACTAATGCAACTAACAACGATTTAAATCAAGTTGGTTTGAATGGAAGATTCAAATTCAAATTCCATATGTGATTATTCAAATGTCATTTAATGGATTTTACCTGATCAGCAGGCATAAGTTGCTCAAACATGCATGAAAATGGTACAGATGGATAGATTGCCTTTTTCTGATAATTTTTCATATATAACTTATTTCATTCTGAGCTACGGTTGATTTTCTATGATTTTTAGAAGTTTAGGACATTTTCTGAAAATAAATAAATCGTTTATATTTATGTAAAATCCAGAAAAGTGATTACTGCATCAACATTACGTCAGCCTGATGTCAGCAAGTCAACAAGACTGCCCCGGGTCAAACCTGACCCGTAGGTCAGTGACACAGCGCTGGCTAGAGCCACAGACATGTGGGACAAGTCAACGCTGACTAGGCCAAAGTCAAAGCCGACACGTGGGGCCACGGGTTATCACTAATCTAAACAGAAAATTAGTGTAACCTAAACAGACGCATGGGCCCATGTGGCAGTGGCTCGAGGAGTTGATTAGTGGGGTCATTAGCAGCTAATGACATAGCCACGTCTGATACGCCAGCAATAAGTCGTCGGTGACCACAGAACACGGCGGCGAGCTTCGGAAATCGCCGTCGGGTGACGGTTTGGCGCGTGACTAGGCTCTACAAAACGCCTGGAGTGCTCCGCATCTAGGGGTGCAGGAAGCAGCAGCTCCGGTGGTCTAAATCGACGGTGGCAGCGACTTGCGCGGCGGCCGGAGTTCGGGCATTCGTGGAATCGGTGCTGCGGTGTGCAAACGAGAC
This sequence comes from Triticum aestivum, assembly GCF_018294505.1. Taxonomy (NCBI): domain Eukaryota; kingdom Viridiplantae; phylum Streptophyta; class Magnoliopsida; order Poales; family Poaceae; genus Triticum; species Triticum aestivum. Next base: position 170,274,712 of record NC_057800.1, on the reverse strand, counting down.
GGGGGAGAGGGGGATTCGGGTGAGGAGCTCACGGCGGTTGCAGCACGCGTCTCAGCAGGCTCGGGGAAGGTCCGAGCTGAGCGGGCGTCGGGGTGGTTCTCTGGCGACCGACGACAAAGGTGACGAAGAGGGCGACGCTGCGTTGCTCCTGGGCTTGTGCTCGTCGGTGAGAAGTTGCAGTGGTGGACAGCAAGCTCATAGCCACAGACAGAGGGCGAGGAGGTGGCTCTGGGCGCAACAACGGCGAACGGCGGCGACGGGCGTATTCGGTGGTCACACGGGAGAGAGAGTAGCGGAGGGGAGGGGCGACCAAAGGGAGAGGTGTAGGGGGTTTGTGGCATCGCGGTGGCGCGAGGGGGAGGCTCGGGAACACCTCGGTGGAAGTAGGAGGTGGAGGCCTCCCAGCGAGCGTGTGCGTCTTCGCCTCTGCCTACTGGCAGAGGTTAAATATGGCATGGCTGCCTGGTGGGCTGGGCTGCCTAATGGGTCGGCTACAGGTAAGCCCAGGTAAGTGGCCCAGGTACTCTCTCTCTCTCTCTCTTCTGCTTTCCTATTTCCATCTGTTTTTCTATTATTTAGTTTTTTGTTATTTCATTTAGTTCATTTGCCACTGTTTTGAATTCAAACAAAATTCAAACAAGTTCCAAACTTCCTCTGAATTTATTTATGTTGCTTCATGGACTTTTCCAAGGCACATAAACTATTTCAGAAGCATTTGAAAATATATTCTAGTTATATGAATATGAGTTCAAATTCAAATAGCTATTGATTTAAATTCAAAGTCCCAAAAATATTTCCTTAAAAATGTTCCTAAATTTTGGTTTGATATATAGGTCTTGCCAAAATTCTCAAACATTGCCAAAGGACATCTTGGAAACAAAGAATGAGTTTTCCAGGGTTCTTTGCCCTTCTTTTATTTAAGTTTTTGAGGCTTCCACTTTCCTCAATTCCAAGTTTCAGAAATTTAGACATGATGCATGAGTGCCCTATCATGCAACTAATACAAGCAATATTCCAGGGCTATGACAACTCACCCCCACTAAACAAGAATCTCGTCCCGAGATTCAAGACGTGAGATAAGAAGAATAGGGGACACAAAAACTATCACAGTCTTCTAGATCCAACTTCCCTTCTCGGAGATGTTGATCCACTACATCATATTTATTATGACATCCTTTCCTTCGAGAACTTCATCCAACATGGTGACAACAGAGAAGACAACTCCACAAGAATGGATCATCTTAATGATCAGAAGATCAACTCACAGAATGAGTCATAGTAACATCTCTCGAGTTGATAAACAAAACACGCATCAGGGTGATGGAAGAAACATATGACGAAGGTTCAATTTCGTAGGCAACAATTCCACGCTTAAAAAGATGGCAAATGAGATTCCTTGCAGCGAGGAGATTAATTGCCATGATTCCATAATGGGGCACCTTAGGGAAGGTGACTCGTAGAATTATTCCCTTAAGTGGCAAAAAGAATTACTTTTGATATAAAGATCATTGAAACTCTTTATAGCAGCCTAAGGCAATCACAATTGATCATTTGAAGGAGTTCGAAAGAATGACATACTCATACTAGAATGGTGATGTGGACTACCTTGTTGAAGACAACGTGATGGATGATTTCTTCTTATCATCGGGAATGGATGGGACACATGGTAAGTCCACTTTTGAAGATGATCCTTAACAAGAATTACTAAGAAGGCAGCCCATAGTGAAATGGCACAAAGACGGTGCAAGCTAGGAATAAAATGCAAATGTTGGAATGTTCCAACCATCATATCTTCCTGAGATTCAGATCTGGTTAGTAACAAGATACTTCAGACATCGTGTCTGGAAAAGAAAGTTTGCAACACAACCCGATGAGACGATGTAGCGAGATTCTCGGGAAATGGACTATGGTAGTAAGCTCCAAAACATGAGCTGGTTCTGATACACACATGTGAACACGTTTCCCAAGGCAAGCATGACCACGTAGAAGTCTTACGACAGAACACTACCGAGTTCTGGTTGGGAACCATCATCGCAGAGAGCGAAGTCCTTGCATAAGTCATATGATTAGCTCTTATGAAGGAACTTCTTCTCTTTGAACAAATCAATCAGTGGCTTGGTGTGCTAGGAAACACATATGGAATGGAGGCGGCCAACCTATCGAACCATAGAGTACTTTGCATGTGCATGACTAACTTGGGACGATTCCAGAGGAAGCAAAAACAATCTTTCTCGGATCCACGGCGACAACTTACATCAAGTGCACGTGAATTGAAGAAAGTCACTTCTTTCATCCAAACATATCCTTCATGAGATAGCACGAAGAAAATGCTAGCACAAGTTTCCAACACTAGCTTAATGTTCAACACAAGTCATGGAGAAGAAAAGAATGTCGCCGATGGGCTCAACAACAATTTGTCAAAATTCCAATGGAGATGGAATTCCACAACTATGTGAACAAGGCGATAGTATTGGTCAGACCAAAAGATATAATGGTGTATGCTCGAGGGACAACCACGATTAAGACAACATTACGAACATCGTTGGTTCTGATTTGTTTTGACTATAGCCCACACTCAAATCAAAGTTTCAACAAGACAATAAATCCAACAACTGAACATGAGGGTCAATCGATGAAGATTTCATCTTGCTTCAACAAACACACAAAACAGATATCCCTTCAGAACGAACTAGGTTAGACAAGCTTTTACCTTCCAACTCTCCAAGTTATTGTTTAGCTTGGCCAACTAGCTCAGGGGTATCCAACACAGATTCTTGGAGAATGGGTGGTTTAGAGAAAACCAACATGATCACGAACTCAACATTGCGGTCAGGGAACAACCTGGTAATACTTCCGAGAAGATATTCGGAGAATCACGAACCACCGATAGGTTATTAAGCTTGAGAACAATCTTGCTTTTCAGGGCAAGACGATATGATCAAAAGAGTGAGGGATTGACACAATCCTAAATCATTGATCGAAGAGTGCACCCAAAATAAGGACTAGGTAGCACGATCAATCTTAGGATGATGATTCAATAACCAGCATGCGAAGAGTGAGAGTATTCTCCATTAACTACCAAGCAACGAGGTTGCCATGAGTATTGGTTTCACACATCACAGTTCACTTGTCGGCATTCCGGTTACAACAACACGGGACCGAGGAATGAATAATGATGGCGAGAAGTATCACTACATCAAGAATTCATAAGAGGTGGTGCAATTCTCATGACATTCTTGACATAAGGATGGTAACACTCCAAGGCAGAACAGAGCAAAAACTGGATTGGCATTTTGATCCACGGAATACAACTACTTTGACCCAATTATCGAAGTGCACAAGGTACTGGAGTTTGTTTCTCCTAGTCATTCCAGAATAGAATGGCTTGACAGACCACAAGAATATGAGGTATTGATGAACGAATGCACGCATAGTCTTGACTATCAATTGATAGACGAAGGTCAGAAAACAACTAAAGAGGGACAACTCAAAGGAACATACATCTTTCTGAGTTGTGGATGCATAGATTAGTATGTCGACCAATGCTCAACATTTCTTTCGGATAACCCATGCAGAAAGGTAGAACTGGTAGATTCACAATGTAGAATGGAGAACTCATCAAGAGCATTGTGGTTGTGATCTTTTGGTTCAGAAGAACTTCTGCCATAAGCAGTTCATGGTATTTGGAAGAAGTAAAATACCACAAACCTCGAGGGCTATCGCAAAGGTTACTAATATCCTAAAGGAACTAGCAAACACTATCAATATGAATGAGTAGGGTGAATCTCGGGTTCAAAAACCCAGGGATAGAATGCCTACTAACTAAATAACATCACGGGATGCTTTCGAGAATGGTGGCCAAAATTATCAAACTAGGGATATAAAGCATTGCTAGATTAGTGGGTGTTTCTCTAGGATGCCTAGGGTCATAGTACTTGCTCCAATATATATGTCAAGGCAATGGAGTACCTCAACAGACCGTTTAGTGTGCTTAATCTGGCCCAAAAGGACATCGGAAACGGGAAGAAGGGATTTGCAAATGCATCAGATTATTTAGAAACCTGGGATGACTCGGACATCATAACGGCTATAAATGCTCAAAGATATTTGAGACATCCTGCAAAATGGTGGCATAACCACTCAACATCACAATATCTAGGTTCCAAGACCAACTGTTATCACACGGAGGTACTAGAAACTGAACTGAGGCTTGAATCCATCAATCGTATAAGTCAACGAATTAGTAACACGTGATCCTGATAGAAAGAAGAGAAAGCCTAGTTTCTTAACCCCGTAGGAAAGATAGGATGACTCGGATCAGAAGGGCATAAGGTAAAGGAGTAAAAAGAGCCTTACGTTCCCTTCCACAATCAATTCCCTTATATAACTAAAGCATTTCTAGACTCGACTTCGACCATTTTGGCTTGGTAATCCTACTGGCAGTCATGCTCTGATACCAAAGCTGTCAGGACCCCGATCCTAAGTCACACCGATCTAGCATGTAACACACCATATAACTTTGCGGCCTCACGCACGGTATTCCCACAGGTGCCACCTTACCTGGCCTGGGACTGTTTGCGCCTTTTGGCTCATGTATATGATAGTGTCACTAGCATCCATATGACAAAGAACCCAGGCTGACATGACTAGTCATAAACCCATAGTGGCACTAACTTACAGGGACATGCATACATGACCCAGCAACGAACGTGTGTTTCATCAGCAAGTGAATCCGGGCTGTAGCAGCTGGGCTAACAGGACTCCGGTAGACATGACATGACATTTCCCCGAAGGGATAGACATAGGAACGAAGGACACATGCCGGCCAGCCTAAGTGTTCCGGAGCAGTAGCAAGCTACCATGGCTCAGTGGAAGCACTAGGAGACATTTCCCGGTAAGAGAGGCTACCAAGGATAAACAACTAGGTTGTGGGATCCAACACATACCAAGCATTTCAAATCATACACACAATACGCTCGATATGTGCAAATACAACATGGCATCACAACAAAACTCTACAACTCAAAGTACTTATTCATTAGGCTCCCAGGAGCCAAGTATTAGAAACATGGGTCTCTTGACCCAACATACAGAGCATACAAGCAACAAACGGAAGCATAAACATGTCTGAGTACAGACAACTACAAATGAAAAAGGGTGAGAAGCCTGACTATCTACAAGACCCTCCCAAGGGTACAAGATCGTAGCTGAGGTAACAAGATAAACATCAAAGTCCAAGCCGAACTACTAGTGAGACTGAAGTCTCTCTGCAAAACATAAATTAAGCAAACGTGAGTACAAATGTACCCAGCAAGACTTACATCATAACTAGCTACATATGCATCAGTATCAATAAAGGGGGTGGTGGACTTTGACTGCAGCAAGCCAGCTTTGACTCGGTGGCTATCCTGAACTACGATTGCAAGTAACTCTTCTGAGGTGGCGCACACGAGTCCACATATTCACCAATCAATTCACCACTATGGATCCGCTCATGTCTCCGTACGAGAACGCCATCCATAGCAATCATGCTTATCTTGCGCATTTTAGGGTATCCACTTTCACTTGTGTATGAACTGTACATGCAACACAGAAGTCCTTTACCTCAGACACGGCTATTCGAATAGATGATGCTCACCCTATAGGGCTGTACTTCTTCACACACGCTCTCGCCACTTACCACCATGTACACGTTGTGTATCTCGGCAACCTTCAAGCGAAATCCTGGCGAGGGAGTCGGCCACGACCTGACTAACCACACAAGTCTCTAGTCGAGGTTTATCGCCTATTCGGGTTCCATCCGCAAGGAGATCCTGCCGGGGTGTCGCTCACGGCCCCAAACGATGTGAGCAGGGTTCCCAAGCCCACCAAACAGGCAACGCTTGGTACACCGTGCCACTACACCTAGTCCGTCCCAAGCCCACCTTTATCGGGTGCCACTTGGTAGACTACTAGCACTACCTACAAACACCAGAAACTAGTTGCAACTCCTGGACATAGATCAGGTTGATTAATAAGTCGAGAGAGCTTGGAGTGCCCGAAGCCCAATGTGTGGTAGTAGCTATTCATGGATCACAAACATAGAACTCAGTTCTTGAGGATGGTTTCAATGAGACAACCCACCATGTACTCCTACAAGGCCTCTCACCGCTATCTTTACCAAATCATGTTCACATACTTAGCTCTCAACCGTAGGACTTGTTCACAACTTTCCAATTCATCCCCGATGAATCAGATGTGATACAACTCTAAGCAATAGTAGGCATGACAAACAAGCATGAACGTGTAGGCACATCAGGGCTCAAATAACCCCTACTCATGCTAGTGGGTTTCATCTATTTAATGTAGCAATGACAAGTCATGCAGAGGAAAGGGGTTCAACTACCGCAACATGTAACAGTTGAAACATTGTTGTCCTAATGCAGTGAAAGAGAGCAGGAGCGAGAGAGTGGGATATTATCGGAATGAACAAGGGGGTTTTGCTTGCCTGGCACTTCTGGAGATAGTATAGCTCTTCATCAGTGTCATCGATCTCATCGTCGGAACCACGTCTACTGAGGGGGGACAAATACCGGAAACAGAGAGTAAACACAATCAATGCAATGCAACAATATGATGCATGATCATGACATGGCAATATGGTGTGATTTGAGCTAATGCAACTAACAGCGATTTAAATGAAGTTGGTTTGAGTGCAATATTCAAATTCAAACTTCATATGTGATTATTCAAATGTCATTTAATGGATTTGACCTGATCAGCAGGTATAAGTTACTCAAACATGCATGAAAATTATACAGATGGATAGATTGCATTTTTTGATAATTTTTCATATATAACTTATTTCATTCTGAGCTACGGTTGATTTTTTTCTATGATTTTAGAAGTTTAGGACATTTTCTGAAAATAAATAAATTGTTTAGATTTATTTGAAATCCAAAAAAGAGATTACTACATCAGCATTACGCCAGTCTGACATCAGCAAGTCAATAGGACTGCCCCGGGTCAAACCTGACCGGTCGGACCCGTAGGTCAGTGACACAGCGCTGGCTAGAGTCACAAACATGTGGGCCCAGTCAACGCTGACTAGGCCAAAGTCAAAACCGACACGTGGGGCCATGGGGTTATCACTAATCTAACCAAAAAATTAGTCTAACCTAAACAGACACATGGGCCCATGTGGCAGTGGCTCTAGGAGTTGATTAGTGGGGTCATTAACAGCTAATGACATAGCCACGTCAGATACGCCGGCAATAAGTCGCCGGTGAGCAGCTCCGATGGTCTAAATCGACGACGGCAGCGACTTGCGCGGCGGCCGGAGTTCGGGCATTAGCGGAATCGGTGCTGCAATGTGCAAACGAGACAGAGGAGAAGGGGGGTTTGGGTGAGGAGCTCACGGCGGTTGCAGCACGCATCTCAGCGGGCTCGGGGAAGGTCGGAACTGACCGAGGTGTCGGGGTGGATCTCCGGCAACCGACGGTGAAGGTGGAAGAGGCCGATGCTGCATTACTCCTGGGCTCATGCTCGTCGGTGAGAAGTTGCAACGGTGGACGACGAGCTTATAGCCACAGACATAGGGCGAGGAGGTGGCTCTGGGCGCGACAACGACGAACGGCAGCGACAGGCGTATTCGGTGGTGACACGGGAGAGAGAGCAGCGGAGGGGAGGGGCGACCAGAGGGAGAGGTGCAGAGGGTTCGTGGCATCGCGGTGGTGCGAGGGGGAGGCTCGGAAATGCCTCAGTGGAAGCAGGAGGTGGAGGCCTCCCAGCGAGCGCGTGCGTCTTCGCCTCTGCCTACGGGCACAGGTTGAAGATGGCACGACTGCCTGGTGGGCTGGGCTGCCTAATGGGCCGACTACAGGTAAGCCCAGGTAAGTGGCCCATGTACTCTCTCTCTCTCACTTCTGCTTTCATATTTCCGTCTGTTTTTCTATTATTTAGTTTTCTGTTATTTCATTTAGTTCATTTTCCACTATTTTGAATTCAAACAAAATTCAAACAAGTGCCAAACTTCCTCTGAATTATTAATGTTGCTTCATGGACTTTTCCAAGTCACATAAACTATTTCAGAAGCATTTGCAAATATATTCTAGTTATATGAATATAAGTTCAAATTCAAATATCTATTGATTTAAATTGAAAGGCCCAAAAATATTTCATTAAAATTGTTCCTAAATGTTGGTTTCATATATAGCTCTTGCCAAAATTCTCAAACATTGCCAAAGGACATCTTGGAAATAAAGAATGAGATTTCCAGGGTTCTTTGCCCTTCTTTTATTTAAGTTTTTAAGGGTTCCACTTTCCTCAATTCCAAGTTTCAGAAATTTAGACATGATGCATGAGTGCCCTATCATGCAAATAATACAAGCAATATTCTAGGGCTATGACAACTCACCCCCACTAAACAAGAATCTCGTCCCGAGATTCAAGACGTGAGATAAGAAGAATAGGGGACACAAAAACTATCACAGTCTTCTAGATCCAACTTCCCTTCTCAGAGATGTTGATCCACTACATCATATTGATTATGACATCCTTTCCTTCGAGAACTTCATCCAACATGGTGACAACAGAGAAAGACAACTCCACAAGAATGGATCATCTTAATGATCAGAAGATCAACTCACAGAATGAGTCATAGTAACATCTCTCGAGTTGATAAACAAAACACGCATCAGGGTGATGGGAGAAACATATGACAAAGGTTCAATTTCGTAGGCAACAATTCCACGCTTAAAAAGATGGCGAATGAGATTCCTTGTAGCTAGGAGATTAATTGCCATGATTCCATAATGGGGCACCTTAGGGAAGGTGACTCGTAGAATTATTTCCCTTGTCCACCAGCCGCCACTTTCTATCCTTTTTTCAACCAATAATAGATCTATTCCCTATCAAGTTTGTACTGTGTTTTCCTATTATTTCCCTTTTCAACCATGAGACCGGTTGGGTATCCGATCTCTACAACTTTCACCATATTATTTCCTCTTTGAATCAAGTCCTAGATTCATGCTACAACTTTCCCCCCTTTCTTCGTTGTTTGAACCAAGTCCTAGATTCGAATGCGTGAAGTAGGTTTAGCTCTAATAATACTAAAAATTTAGGTGGCTTTGGAAGAGCTGACGGGAGTAGAAAAAGATGCACATGCAGACACATGGGGAGCTGGGGCAGTAGAGCAAGGCCGCTTTCAAAGAACTTATACCTGAGGGTCATCAGGATGTCGGCGGCGGCAGGTCGTATGTACGCATAATACGACAGGGAGGAAGAAGGGTCAGAGGACCTCCCGAGCCGGCGCTGTGTCAGAGAGAACGACACAGTGGAAGCACAAGTGCTCCCTGGGTGATTTTGATAATTAATGACAACATATCTCTTGTTGGACTAATACTTTTACCTAGTATGTTTCAGACAAGTTCAACAAATTAAGTGGCATGGACTAAAGGATGTGGAACCCCTTCAAGATGCTAAGGACAAAGGATTAGCTCAAGCTTCAAGATCAAGACTCTACATTTTCTATTTTAGTGATCCAAGATCACATTGAGTCTATAGGAAAAGCCAATACTATCAAGGAGGGATGAGGTGTTGCTTGATGAGGTTCTTGCTTCATAGTGCTTAATGATATGCTCCAAAGCCCTCAACTACCTTCCCACATCCACATATGACCTAAAACAAAAGTCAAACTAGGCCCCACCGATTCTTTCTATCCGGAGCCACCGAGTTCAGTTGACATAACCACTGCCAGAAACCCTACTCAGTTCGGTCTCACCGATGGGATCTTGGTCTCACCGAGATGGGCTTGCAAACTCTTTGTTACCTGTTGCAACATTTTCGGTCCCACCGAGATATGCAATCGGCCCCACCGAGTTTGCTTGGCCAACTCTCTATTTCGCTTATTACCCAAATCGGTCCCATTGAGTTTGAGTAATCGGTCAAACCAAGTTTTGGATTTACCCTAACCCTAGCACATCGGTCCTACCGAGTTGATCCAGTTGGTCCCACCGAAAAGCCCTAACGGTCACTAGATTTGCTAAATCGGTCCGACTGAGTTTATCAATTCGGTCCCACCGAGATTGGTAAATTGTGTGTAACAGTTAGTTTTTTTGTGGAGGTTATATATACCCCTCCACCCACTCTTCATTCATAGAGAGATCCATCAGAACATACCTACACTTCCAATACACATTTTCTGAGAGAGAACCACCTACTCATGTGTTGAGGCCAAGATATTCCATTCCCACCATATGAATCTTGATCTCTAGCCTTCCCCAAGTTGCTTTCCACTCAAATCTTCTTTCCACCAAATCCATATCCTGTGAGAGAGAGTTGAGTGTTGGGGAGACTATCATTTGAAGCACAAGAGCAAGGAGTTCATCATCAACACACCATTTGTTACTTCTTGGAGAGTGGTGTCTCCTAGATTGGCTAGGTGTCACTTGGGAGCCTCCGACAAGATTGTGGAGTTGAACCAAGGAGTTTGTAAGGGCAAGGAGATCGCCTACTTCGTGAAGATCTACCGCTAGTGAGGCAAGTCCTTCGAGGGCGATGGCCATGATGGGATAGTCAAGGTTGCTTCTTCGTGGACCCTTCATGGGTGGAGCCCTCCATGGACTCGTGCAACCGTTACCCTTCGTGGGTTGAAGTCTCCATCAACGTGGATGTACAATAGCACCACCTATTCTTGATGGAGAATATTTCCATGATTGGAAAAATGAAATGCTTGAGATTTTCAATGAATTATCATTTGAGCAAGTATATTGCTATCCCTTGTGCACCTCATGTTGATCCCATGCATCCTACCCTTGATGAATCAATTGACATGATTCGCAATCTTAGAACTATTAATCTTATCACTAGAGGCTTTCCTAGAAACTTGATTGGATGTTTGCCTACTCTTAAGTGTGCCTACACCATATGGAAATTTCTTGAGGAACTCTTTCCAAATTATTCCTTGAAAGATCTAGATGAAATTCTCCATAAGTCTATTGCTTTGAGTAAGATGAATTCTAGTGATCCCAAATTTGGTGACTGCTTATTTGAGCTTACTAATCTTAATTACGAGTGCCAAATGAGATGTTGGAATCATTAGAAATATCATTTCCAGAGCTATTAGAATTCATAAAGATAACTATAGAAATGATCATTTGTCTAATGAATTACCCTCTCTAGGAATTTATCAATCACAAAATGATGTTGAAAATGGATACTATGATGAGGATGATGATAGTGACTATGATCTCGATGATGCGACGAGACACTTTGGTCTTATGGCAAATCTTCGCGGCTACATGGCTGGAGGAAAGGAATGGGTCCTTGATAGTGGATGTACTGATCATATGACCGGAGATAAAGACATGTTCTGTGAGCTTGCTGGAAACGAAGGCCCTCGAAAGTACGTCACTTTTGGTGATAATTCAAAGGGTAAGGTGGTTGGCCTTGGTAAGGTGGCCATCTCACATGATAGCTCCATACAAAATGTCATGCTCGTTGAATCTCTTGGCTACAACTTACATTCAGTATCTAGACTTGCTGATTTCGGTTTCAATGTCCTATTTACTGAACTAGACTGCCAAGTGTTTCGTAGAGATAATCATAAAATGGTCTTTACCGGTATACGTAGAGGAGATCTTTACATTGTTGATTTCACTAAAAAGGCTCAACCTAGAACTTGCTTAATTGCTAAATATTCAAAAGGCTGGTTGTGGCATAGAAGGCTAGGCCATGTGGGCATGTGAAACCTTGACAAACTCATTAAAGGAAATCATATCCTTGGCGTTAACGATGTCATATTTGACAATGATAGACTTTGTAGTGCTTGTCAAGCAGGGAAACAAGTTGGAGGAAGTCATTGCGCTAAGAACATCATGACCACAAGAAGACCACTAGAGCTACTTTACATGGATCTCTTTGGTCCAAATGCCTACAAGAGTCTTGGCGGTAACTCATTTGGTCTAGTCATAGTTGATGATTTTTCAAGATTTATGTGGGTGTTCTTTCTTGATGACAAATCGCAGGTCCAAAAGATCTTCAAAAACTATGCTAGGAAGGCCCAAAACCAATTTGACGTGAAGATCAAGAAGCTTCGGAGCGACAACGGAATGGAGTTCAAGAACACAAATGTGGACACCTTTCTTGACGAAGAAGGGAGTACACATGAGTTCTCGGCTACGTACACACCTCAACAAAATGGAGTCGTTGAGAGGAAGAATCGGACTCTTATCGAGATGGCAAGAACGATGCTTGATGAGTACAAGACGCCAAAACACTTTTGGGTGGAAGCGGTTGAGACATCTTGTCATGCAACAAATCTGTTGGGGATATTACTACCAGTATGAGCCGCCCAGGAGGGGCCGGGTCAGCCCTGATGGCGGGTTACAGAAGAAGCCCGATAAACATTCAAGATGATAGTTTACTAAATGTATAAAAGGCCCAAAGGCCTAGGGCCGGCTTAAGGCCTGATACTACAAACCGCCATATATAAGGAAATACTTGTACAGAAAGGCATGTAAAGGAAGTCACTGAGCCGGACACGATTATGAGCCGGCCGAGACTCTGTAGGCCACCAGGCGTCAACCCGTGTATATAAGGGGACGACCCGATGGTAGTTTATGGTAAGAAACAACCAAGTCGATAACCAAGCCGGCGAGTTGAGCCTCTTGGAGATCGAAACCTCAGCAATACCAATCCCAACTAGACGTAGGCTTTTACCTTCATCGTAAGGGGCCGAACTAGTATAAAAACTCTCTCGTGTGTCCTTTGTCCCGATCAACCCCTTTAAGCTTCCTAGTGCGATGGCCCTACGTCTAAGTCCTTGCTCTAGGACATCTGCCATGTCAACTCCACGATAGTTGGCGCCCACCGTGGGGCCAGCGCACAGTGGATTTGAGTTCTTGAAGGGCAATTTCGAAGGGCTCAAGGGATACGCTGTGGGCCGAATGACCAAGAGTCGTCGCGGAAAACTCTACATCGATGATGAAGGCTGGGGCCCCGAGGCCGGCTCGATCGAGTACGGGTAGCGGGTCCCCTTCGGCGGAATTCACATCTTCATCGGCCGGATCGGTGAGTCAGGCCCTGAGCCGGACATCCACACCAACCTCATCGAAACGGCTCAGCGTGCGCGGTCTGGCCGTGTTCAATCTGTCGTGAAGCAAGCCTTCGTGCGCTGCATCCATGGCGGTGAATACTCCGAAGGATCGATGGAAGGCGGGGAGACGGCCATCTGCTCTGATTCTACCTCATCAACAGGTGAGACAGATTCGTTGTACCAACTACAAGACGGCATGCTCGGGGACTGTTCCGATGGCAGCAGTATTCCGGACCCCCTTGAGCTGCCGAATTGGGACAGAGTCTTCATGGCGGGGACGCAGCCCGGACAGAACTCCATCGCGGCGGCAGTAGCAAGTACCAGGTCGGCAGCAGCTGGGTCAGGAGACCCTGCGTGCCCCCGGCTCAGGTTCTAATGGACCTCATGGATATGTTGACGACTCTGTTAACCGCTGCGATAGAGCCAGCGGATAAAACCCAGCCTGACGCAGAAGTGGCACGCGTGCGGGAGGAGATGGTGCAAGCTAAGGAAAATCTAGCCGCGGAGGAAACCCGGATGGCAGCAGAACGAGCAGCTTTGGATGCTCGTGCTCAGCAGCTTCAAGCAGAAACCTTCCGGCTCTCGGTGGATCTTAATGCATCAAACGAGGTCATGAGGAGGCATCAGAAAACTCAGTCACGTCTGCCTTTAACGCTGGATCCGAGGAACCTGTTCCATACACCCGGATCTGGGGGGAGCAACCCGCCAGAGGCAAACCGGGTCACGACGCCCGGCGCACCAGTTCAGCCACGCGCCATGGATCCGCCTCGCATGAATACAACTCCTCCTCGTTATGTATCAACACCCCCGGGTCACTTCTCTAACCCTATGGAAAATCTCATCGCAACATCGGCTCGTTTGGCGGCTCTCCCAATGGAAGGCGACTCGCCAACAGCGACTGAAACTCGGAGGGCAAGAGAACTACTTCAGACAGCTTTGTCTCAGGAGGGTGCATACTCCTACAGTCGAGACAGGATTCATTCAACTCCTTGCCCAAGCCGGAGCCTGAGTTACAATAGGCACATGGAGTCCGCAGAGATGTCAAGCAATGCTCAACACCACAACCGGCCATACAGGCATGCGCCAGTACGGGCTGGAGCCCTTAACTTGGCGGATCAGGAGAGGATTCGTCAAGAGGCGGAACGAGTGGCTCAGATAGCAGCAGAACAGATAGCTCACCAACCCTTTCCGGCTTATCCAGCAACCTCGGTTGAGGTAGGAGTGGCCACAAGAACCGGAGGTGTACCTTGCCTGGTCCCAGCCATATGCAATGAGCGGTTGCCCAAGGATTTCAAGGGGCCTCGTAAAGTGCCTAATTACACGGCCGACTTACAACAGGGGGCTTGGATTGAGAGTTATGAGATGGCTATGGAGCTGTTGGAGGTTAGCGATGCTGCAATGGCCAAGTATTTTACCATGATGTTGGATGGAACGGCTCGGACCTGGTTGAAGGGATTGCCACCTAATTCTATCGGCTCATGGGCGGAGTTGAAAGCACGATTCATCCAGAACTTTAAGGACACGTGTAAGCAACCAATGTCGATTGTGGACCTAACCAATTGCAAGCAAGAGGACGGAGAATCCACAACCCATTGGGTGCGCCGGGTCAAGGAGATAATGCATTCATCTGATAAGATGGATACCGGCTTAGCAGTTTTGATGTTGGAGAAAAATTGTCACTTTGAACCTCTGAAGCAGAAGTTGGGGCGGCTTAAACGTGACTATAACGACATGGGGACGTTGATGGCGGCTCTTGTCAAGTATGCTGACTCTGATACCACCAAAGACCCGGTGTCTGACGAAGAAAAGGCAACGAAGGGAAAGAAGAACGGCAATGGCAAGGGTCGCCAGCATAACCCAGCGAATCAAGGAGGTAATAAACGTAAGGCTGATGAATTTGTTGCCAATACCAATGCACAGGGTGGTAATCAGCGGCGCAAGGGCAGATAACCCCCTCGATCGGGCGGGTCAGGCCCCACCCTTGAGCAGTTGTTGAACGAACCTTGTCCGAAGCACGGCACCCGGGAGAAACCAGCCACCCACTTGTGGAAACATTGCACAATCATGAAGGCATTTAAAAATTCAAATGCATTTGATTGGGGTCACGGCCCAGGTGGCGGCTCAGGTGGAGGCGGCTTTCAGGGCCCGGGCGCCGGTTCAAGCGGAGGAGGTTTTCACGGTCAGGGTTATCCTGGTCACCAAGGAGGATATAATCAGCAACATGACCAGGGGAATCACCAACAACAACAATTCGGCTATCAGAGCAACCCAAAGCAGTTGAGAAGCAGACAGTATCATGTCTTTACTACCAGTTTATGTAAGAGGGACCAGAAGCTCCACAAGAGAGCCGTCAATGCCATTGAGCCGGCAATTCCATGTTATTTACGTTGGTCGGAGCAGCCTATTGTGTGGAGCAGAGAGGATCACCCGCCCCGGGTTGATAATCTGGATCACTTGGCTTTGGTAGTGGCACCTCAGGTTGGTGGGTATAAGTTTACTAAGGTACTCATGGATGGAGGCAGCAGCATCAACATCCTTTACTATGAGATGTTCCGCCGGATGGGATTGACGGACAAAAACCTTAAACAACCCAACACTGTTTTTCTGGTAAGTCGGCATACCCAGTTGGTAAGATCGAGCTGGAAGTAGCCTTTGGGGATGAGTATGACTCCAGAGCAGAAAAATTAACCTTTGAAGTGGTTAAAATCAAAAGCCCGTATCATGCTCTGTTTGGGCGGCCGGCTTATGCCAAGTTCATGGCTCGGCCGTGTTACGTATATTTGCAGCTCAAGATGCCGGGTCACAAGGGCACCATTACAGTCCATGGGAGCCGGAAGATAGCCTTGGAATGTGAAGAAGGGGATGCTACCTATGCTGAATCTGTTTGTGCAACAGAGGAATTGAAATTCTACAAGGATCATGTTGACCCGGCGGACATGACGTCATTAAATAAATCAACAACAGAGCATGAGCTGGAGTTGAAATTCAAATCAGCTGATGACACTAAGATGGTTGAGTTTGTGCCTGGCGATTCATCCAAATAGTTCATTATCAGCGCAAACTTGGATCCGAAATAGGAAAGCGCGCTCATCGAGTTCATCCGTGAGAACCGGGACATCTTTGCATGGAAACATTCAGACATGCCGGGTGTCCCGAGGGAACTCGCTGAGCACACTCTTAATATCGATCCAAAGTTTAAACTGTTAGACAGTTTCTCCGGCAGTTCAATGAAGAAAGGCGCAAGGCCATCGGAGAAGAGGTGGCCCGGCTCTTGGCAGCCGGGTTCATTGTGGAGGTCTTTCACCCAAAATGGTTAGCTAACCCGGTGCTTGTACTCAAAAAGAATGGCACCTGGCATATGTGTGTGGATTACACAGATTTGAACAAAGCTTGTCTGGCTGATCCTTTTGCTCTTTCCAGTAGTGATCAGATCATTGATGCTAGAGCGGGTTGCGCACGGTTGAGTTTCTTAGATGCTTACTTCGGTTATCATCAGATTAAGATGGCAGTCAAGGATCAAGAAAAGACATCGTTCATAACTCCTTTTGGGGCTTTCTGCTATGTGTCTATGCCTTTCGGGCTTAAGAGTGCCCAGACGACTTACCAGCGGTGTGTGTAGAATTGTCTTCACAATCAGATTGGGCGCAATGTTCATGCCTATGTGGATGATATAGTGGTGAAATCCAGGGAAGAGGAAACCTTGGTCACAGACCTGAAAGAGACTTTTGATAATCTTCGGGTTTACAAGATGATGCTTAACCCGACCAAGTGTGTTTTTAGAGTGCCAGCCGGCAAGCTCTTGGGTTTTCTGGTGTCTAACCGAGGTATTGAAGCTAACCCGGAGAAAATCAAGGCAATTACATCTCTAGCCAAACCAACCTGTGTCAATGATGTTCAACGACTGGCGGGTCGTGTGGCCGCTTTGAGCCGGTTCATAAGCCGGTTAGGGGAAAAGGCTATGCCTCTGTATCAGTTGATGAAGAAAACAGATGTTTTTTGTTTGGAGCGATGCTGCGACCGCCGCTTTTGAGAATCTGAAGGCACAACTGGCTGAGCCGCCGGTCCTAGCTGCTCCAATTGAGAAAGAGCCGCTATTGTTATACGTGGCTGCCAACTCACGGGTTGTTGGTGTGGCTATGGTGGTAGAGCGCAAAGAGGCTAGCAAAGAGCATCCGGTTCAGCGGCCGGTTTATTATGTTAGTGAAGTGCTAATTGAATCCAAGCAACGATATCCACATTGGCAGAAGCTTGTTTATGGGGTGTTCATGGCAAGCCGGAAGCTTAAGCATTCCTTTCAGGGACATCCAATCACTGTGGTCAGCTCTGCCCCTTTGGGGGATATTATTCAAAACAGAGAAGCCACAGGGCGAGTTGCCAAGTGGGCAATTGAGCTTGGGTCTCATGGGCTGAAGTATGTTCCACATACTGCAATTAAGTCTCAAACCTTGGTTGACTTCATCAATGACTGGATAGAGATGCAGATGCCAGAAGAGAAGCCGGACAACACATATTGGACTATTCATTTTGATGGATCCATGCAATTGGAAGGCTCGAGGGCTGGAGTTGTATTAACTTCCCCACGAGGTGATAAATTTTGTTATGTGTTACGGTTGATGTTTCCATGCACTAACAATGCAGCAGAATATGAAGCACTGCTCCCTGATCTTCGAGTGGCAAAGGAGATGAGATTGAGCCGGGTCAGATGTCTTGGTGACTTAGATCTAGTGGCCCAACAAGTATCTGGCAAGTGGGGTTCCAAAGACCCTCTCATGGTGGCTTATCGCCGAGAGGTTGACGCTGTTGCAGGATATTTTAAAGGTTATCAGTTGGAACACATTGACCGTCGGAAAAATGAAGCAGCTGATGCTTTGAGCCGGCTGGGGTCTCAGCGTAAGCCGGTACCACCCAACACCTTTTTAGATGTTTTGCATAACCCCTCTGTCAAGTTGCCAACTGAAGAAGATTTAGCTGTTCCTGACCCGGAGGCGCAGTTGGTGGCGGCTCTTCATGTCATCCCAGATTGGACGGTGCCGTTCTTGGCTTACATGACCCAGGGAGAGTTGCCAGCGGATGAGACCCTGGCTCGACAGATAACCCGACGGTCTAAGTCCATGACGATTTCGGATGGAGAGTTATTTCATCGCAGTGTTTCTGAAGCGTTTCAACGGTGTGTTTCCCCCGAAGAAGGTCAAGAAATCCTTCATGAGATCCATGAAGGCGATTGTGGTCATCACGCCGGGTCAAAATCTTTAGTGGCCAAGGCGTTTCGTCACGGTTTTTACTGGTTGACGGCTGATGCTGATGCAGAAGATCTGGTCAATAGATGATATTGTGTAAGTGCATCTAGTGCCACCCCTAGTTGGTTTTGGAGTATTGACGACAAACCTAGTTGAGGGACTAATGTGTTTGTGAGAATTGCAGGATAACACAGGTAGAAGTCCCTCATTGATTCGGTTTTCCTACCAGAGATGACCCCTAAAAATGTATGAAGACATTGAAGTCAAACGTGGTATGTGAAGACATTCACATTGAAGACTATAACAAGAGAAGACATCGCATGAAGACTATGGAGCGCGAAGACTTAGATCTTTCGTAGTTCTTTTTATTCTTTGTTGAGTCATAGGAACCACCGTACTGTTAAGTGGGGTCCAAGAGAACCAGTCAGAATGACTGAAGTGATGCTTAACCAAAATCCTATGTCTTCGAGTGAAGACTATGAGAGCGAATCTTGTCCAGAGTCGGACAAGTCAGCTTTGCTTGTAGCCCAAGTAAAGTTGCCGTGTGTGTTTGAAATCTGACCGTTGGAACACGTGTCAGTTCCTTAGTGACCCAGGGTCATTTCGAACAAATCAGGTCGGGTTGCCTAGTGGCTATAAATAGCCCACCCCCTACAACCATAAATGGTTGGCTACTCAGAGTTAAAGTACGGCTTTTGTCGTTTGAGAGCAACCCACCTCGAAGCCTTTGAGAGAGAATTCCTTGAGAGGATAAAGCTCTAACCACCCAGAGCCAAAGAGTGTTAGGCATCACTTAAGTCTTCTTGTCTGTGTGATATGAAGACTTATTACACTTGAGAACTGTGAATCCTCCAGCCGGTTAGGCATCGTGTTCTGAGCATCCAAGAGTCATTGTGGATCGCCGGTGAACGAAGTCTGTGAAGGTTTGGAAGTCTACCTTGAAGACTTACCAGAGTGATTGGGCGAGGACTGGGTGTCCTTAGCTCAAGGGGAATAAGGTGAAGACGAGGTCTTCTGAGTTGAATCTTAGCCTCCCTAACCAGGCGTACAGTTGTCACAGCAACTGGAACTGGTCCAACAAATCATTGTCTTCAACGAGTCACTGGTTTCATCCCTCCCTTCGCTTAACTTACTGTTGGTCCTAGTGAAGTTATTGTATGATTGCATTATCCTCTGTCTTCACTGAGTGACTGCTTGTTCTGATTGGCTTCACAATATCTTCCTACCTGATCCTTACTGCCTAGATGCCATTAGTTATTGTGCTCTCACTTCATTGAATACATGACTATGGTTAACCTAGTGTAGTCTACCTTCCGCTGCATGATAATAGGTTTATTTCTATCGTTTGTCTTCGAAACTTACATTTTTTGAAGACTTTCATAAAAATCGCCTATTCACCCCCCCGCTAGTCAATCACTAGCTCTTTCAATTGGTATCAGAGAAAGGTACTCCCTTGTTCTGTGTGATTCGGTTTAACCACCTGGAGTTTTAGCTATGTCAACTGCAGGGATAATTAAAGTCTCTGCTGTGTGCCCCGTCTTCGATGGAACAGAATATCCCTACTGGAAGAATAAGATGCGCATGCATCTTGAAGCCATTGATGTCGACCTATGGTATGTCGTCAAGAACGGCGTTCCCAAGGCTGGAGAAGGTGTCACTGCCGCTGATGTCAAGAAGTTCATTCAACTAGACTCTACTGCCAAGAATATCATTTGTGGCCATCTGACCAATGGACAGTATGGCCGCGTGAGTGCCTTGAAAACATCTAAGCTAGTCTGGGACTGGCTATCCAAGGTCAACGAAGGCGTCTCAACCCAGAGAGTTCAGAGAATCAGTGTCCTTCGCAACCTCGTCAACCGCTTCAAGAGGAATGACAATGAGAATGTCCAGCTCACGTTTGATCGACTCACTGGCATCACAAATGAGCTTCAAGCCCTCGGCGCTACTGAGATCACCAAGCGTGAAGTCATCAAGACACTCCTGAGATCACTTGACAGTTCGTATGACACACTAGCCTTGATGATTCAAGAACGTCCTGGTTTCAAGACACTCGATCCGTCTGACATACTTGAGAGGCTCAACACACACGAGTTTCAGCTTTCTGAGAAAAGAGACATCTACGGTCCCAACTATGGGCGAACTCGTGCCTTGAAGGCAAAGGCTGTCTCCTCATCTGAAGAAGAATCTGACAGCAGTTCTGATGATCCTGAAGACATTGGAAGGGAGCTTGCTATGCTTGTGAAGAAGTTCCAAAAATTCACCAAGAAGAAAAGCCTCAGAAAGTCTTCACGATCAAGCTCAAGGAATGATGAAGCTTCTGCTCATGACTACAAGAAGAGAACATGTCACAAGAGCAAGAAACCTGGCCACTACATCTCTGAGTGTCCACAGTGGGACAATGAGAACAAGAAGAAGAAGAAGAGAAAGGAGTATGACTCTGACGACAAGAACAAGAAGAAATACTCAAAATCTTCTTCCAAGTCTTCCTCCAAGTCTTCATCACACAAGAAGAGCTCATCTGGCAAGGCACGTGCGTTTGTTGGCAAGGAAATGGACTCTGAGGATGAGTCCGCTTCTGAGGAGGCGGAGGTGGAGTCTGAGGAGGAGTCCGACTCTGGCGTTGCTAGTCTGGCTACAACATATGTTGCCTAGTCCATCTTCAACACTGAAGACAATGACTTCATCACCGACACCGATGCAAATGACAAGGACTACTTCGCTCCCTCCTACTGCTTCATGGCACGCGGTGCCAAGGGTACGACACCAGCTGCTTCAGAATGGATTATTGATAGTGGGTGTACAAATCACATGACTGGCAAGCGAAGCCTTCTCATGGACTCAACTTTACGTCCATCTGACAAAAGTCACATCACATTTGCTGACACTGGTAAAAGCAAGGTATTGGGTCTAGGTAGAGTTGCAATCTCAAAGGATCAACACATGGATAAAGTCATGCTTGTTGAATCCCTTGGTTTCAACTTAATGCCTGTCTCAATGCTTTGTGATTTAAACATGATTGTGATGTTTGGAAAATATCGTTGCCTTGTACTAATGGAATCTGACAAGTCTCTAGTGTTTGAAGGGTATCGGAAAGATGATTTGTACGTGGTAGATTTCTCAGCAGGACCACAACTTGTAGTATGTCTTCTAGCAAAAGCTTCTGAATGCTGGCTCTGGCATCGAAGGCTAGGGCATGCTGGCATGAGGAACCTCCACACTCTTGCAAGGAAGAAGCATGTCATAGGCATCGAGGGCGTCAAGTTCAATAAGGATCACTTATGCGGTGCCTGTGAAGCAGGAAAGATGATGAGGGCCAAGCATCCCCCGAAGACAATCATGACAATGACTCAACCCTTCGAACTGCTACACATGGATCTTTTCGGTCTCACTCATTACTCAACTCTTACTACTACTGCTTGTCTCTATGGCTTTGTCATTGTTGATGATTATTCAAGATATAGTTGGGTGCATATAATCCTTTACAATACTGAAGTGCAGGATGTCTTCAGATGCTTCGCCAATCAAGCAATGAACAACTATGGCGCCAAGATAAAGCACATCAGAAGTGACATTGGCACTGAATTCAAGAACACTGGCCTTGATACATATCTTGATACCTTGGGCATCACACATGAATTCTCAGCTCCGTACACGCCACAGCAGAATGGCGTCGTCGAACGCAAGAATGGAACACTTATTGAGATGTCTCGAACGATGCTTGATGAATACAAGACTCCAAGAAAATTCTGGCCTGAAGCCATTGACACTGCATGCCATATCATCAACCGTGTTTATCTTCACAAGCTTCTGAACAAGACATCCTATGAGCTCCTTACTGGCAAGAAGCCAAATGTCAGCTACTTCAGAGTATTTGGCGCCAAGTGCTGGATCAAGGATCCACATCACACTTCAAAGTTTGCACCAAAAGCACATGAGGGTTTTATGCTTGGATATGGAAAGGATTCGCACTCCTACAGAGTTTTCAATCTCTTTCATTATAAAGTGGTTGAAACAGTGGATGTGCGGTTCGATGAAACTAACGGCTCACAAAGAGAGCAACTGCCAAATGTGCTAGATGAAGTTCCATCCAGTGAATCAATCAAACTTATGGGAACTGGAGAAATCATACCTTCTGAAGCACAACCTGAAGAGGAACTTATCATCTCCGCACCTGAACAACCTGAAGACAATGCTCAGCCTGAAGACAATCCCTCTAACGATGACGATGATCAGCAAGAGCAAAATCTTCGTCCTATACATCCTCGTGTTGCAAATGAAGTGCAGATTGAGAGAATAATCGATAGCATCAATGCACCTGGTCCACTCACTCGTTCAAGGGCAACTCAGCTAGCAAATTTCTGTGGGTACTTCGCATTCCTCTCAATAACAGAACCCAAGAAAGTTGAAGAAGCCTTCATGGAACCTGAAAGGATTCAAGCTATGCAAGAAGAGCTTCAACAGTTTGAGCTGAATAATGTATGGGAACTGGTTAAGCGTCCTGATCCTCGGAAGCACAATATAATAGGCACCAAATGGATATATCGCAACAAGCAAGACGAGCATGGTCAAGTTGTCAGAAACAAAGCTCGTCTCGTTGCTCAAGGATACACTCAAGTTGAGGGGATTGACTTCGATGAAACATTTGCTCCTGTGGCTAGACTTGAAGCCATACGCATACTGCTGGCCTATGCAAATCATCATAACATACTTCTATATCAAATGGATGTGAAAAGTGCTTTTCTCAATGGCAAGATTGAAGAAGAAGTGTATGTTGCACAACCGCCTGGCTTTGAAGATCCAAAACATCCTGACATGGTGTACAAGCTCAACAAGGCACTGTGTGGCCTCAAACAAGCCCCTCGGGCTTGGTACGACACACTCAAAGACTTCCTGAAGAGCAAAGGCTTCAAATCTGGTTCCCTCGACCCCACTCTCTTCACGAAGACATATGATGGTGAACTGTTTGTGTGCCAAATATATGTGGATGACATAATCTTCGGCTGCACCAATCAGAAATACAGTGAAGAGTTTGGATATATCATGCAAGAGCAATATCAGATGTCAATGATGGGTGAGCTGAAGTTCTTCCTTGGTCTTCAAATACGTTAGCAACACAAGGGCATCTTTATATCTCAAGAGAAGTATCTCAAAGATTGCCTGAAGAAGTTTGGTATGCAAGACTGCAAAGGCTTCACGATGCCAATGCCAGCCAAACATCATCTAGGTCCCGACGACAATGGTAAAGAGTTCGACCAAAAGGTATACCACTCCATGATTGGTTCTTTACTTTATCTATGTGCATCTAGGCCAGATATTATGCTTAGTGTTTGCATGTGTGCTCGACTCCAAGCGGCACCAAAGGAATCGCAAGCTGTGAAGCGAATTCTTCGATATTTGGCTTACACCCCAACTCTAGGATTATGGTATCCAAAGGGCTTAGAGTTTGATTTGGTTGGTTTCTCGGATGCTGATTATGCTGGTGACAAGGTGGATTGCAAGTCTACATCAGGCACATGTCATTTTCTGGGACGATCACTTGTATGTTGGTCTTCAAAGAAGCAGAACTGTGTATCTCTCTCCACTGCTGAATCTAAATACATTGCTGCTGGATCTTGCTGCACTCGGCTTCTGTGGATGAAGCAAACACTCAAAGACTATGGCATTCATCTGAAGCAAGTGCCACTCTACTGCAACAACGAAAGCGCCATCAAGATCGCCAACAACCCAGTTCAGCACTCGAAGACAAAGCACATTGAAATTCGTCATCACTTTCTTAGAGATCATGTTGTGAAGGAAGATATTGATATCATACACGTCAACACTGAAGAGCAATTGGCAGATATCTTCACCAAGCCCTTGGATGAGAAGAGATTTTGCAAGTTACGGTGTGAGCTAAATATCTTGGAATCCTCAAATGTCCTGTGATCAGGCACACATCCTAACACTTATGCATATTGACGACTTAGATGTGCAACACACGAAGTAAAGTATATCTTCAATCAATGAAGACATACATTCTAAGTGTGAATACATTAATGTGGAATTTGACTTCGGAGCGCCACGATAATTGTGCGCCGTGTCTGGGTCTAATACTTCCTATACGATGGGTAACGCCACCACCAAATTCTTCTGTTTGAAGTGTTTTACCCATGGCATTACATTTGCTATGTCTTCACATTTTTTTTGTCTTCATTCTCAACTTGTCCTCATGATTATCTTCACTATGTTGGTTTGATTGTCTTTTTCATATATATATATATATACATAGTGTTTTGTCCTCTACAGCATTCACTTATAGCTATGTCTTCTCGTTGAATCTTCTGAACTAAGTGAATGTGATCAGACCCTAACCTCTCTATGCTTTCTAACTCAAACTCTATCTCTCCAAATCATATGCATTCTATTGAAATTGTTGTCGGTGTCAAAATCGGCGGATCTCGGGTAGGAGGTCCCGAAATGTGCGTCAAGGCCGGATGGTAATAGGAGACAAGGGACATGATGTTTTTACCCAGGTTCGGGCCCTCTCGATGGAGGTAATACCCTACTCCTGCTTGATTAATATTGATGATATGGGTAGTACAAGAGTAGATCTACCACAAGATCAAGGAGGCTAAACCCTAGAAGCTAGCCTATGGTATGATTGTTGTATATGGAGTTGATGTCCTACGGACTACAACCCTCCGGTTTATATAGACACCGGATAGGGTTAGGGTTACACAGAGTTGGTTACAATGGTAGGAGATCTTGAATATCCGCATCGCCAAGCTTGCCTTCCACGCCAAGGAAAGTCCCATCCGGACACGGGACGAAGTCTTCAATCTTGTATCTTCATAGTCCTGGAGTCCGGCTGAAGGTATAGTCCGGCTACCCGAACACCCCCTAATCCAGGACTCCCTCAGTAGCCCCTGAACCAGGCTTCAATGACGACGAGTCCGGCGCGCAGATTGTCTTCGGCATTGCAAGGCGGGTTCCTCCTCCAAGTCCTTCATAGAAGATTGTAAACACCAAGAGTAGTGTCCGGCTCTGCAAAATAAGTTTCCACATATTGCCATAGAGAGAATAATATTAACACAAATCAAATCTGCTGACGTATTCCGCAGTGCGTCATCACACTACGGCCAAGTCCTTTACTCGAATCGTTTTTACTTTTCCACCTCAGCATGTTTTGCGAGGCGGTTTCCTTGGCACGTCTTGTCAAAGCAGAGATCGTGTACCCCTTTTACGGGATTCTCATCAATACGGACGTGGGTAACCCAACCGCGCCATTTATCACGGCGCTTGGGAGGCAAGCGAGTTTTACTAGGCTGGTGGGGACGCACAACCGCATCCGCCCATATAAGGGGATAAGGATCCACCTTTTTACCTACGCCTTCTTCCTCCTTTGCCTATCCATCTCCTGCGCACTCGAGCTCCAGCGCCCAAGCCCGCACTTCCCACCTCAACCTTCTCCAGCAATGTCCGGAGCGGGAGGCAAGTGGATGGTCTCCTCCGCTACGGAGGGCCAAGTCAAGAAGCTAAGGAAGGCCGGATACCTGTCTAAGGACATCGCGCACCGGCTTCCCGAAAAGGGGCAGCTTCTCCCCACCCCAAGGCCCCATGAGAGGGTAGTATTTCTTCCCCACTTCCTCCGCGGACTGGGTTTTCCACTCCACCCATTTGTCCGGGGGCTCATGTTCTACTACGGCCTGGATTTCCACGATCTGGCCCCGAACTTCATCCTCAACATCTCGGCGTTTATCGTCGTGTGCGAGGCTTTCCTCCGCGTCCGCCCTCATTTCGGCCTCTGGCTCAAGACCTTCAACGTCAAGCCCAAGGTGGTGCGCGGCAGCCAGGCGGAGTGCGGAGGCGCCATGGCGGGCAAGATGGCCAACGTCCTATGGTTCGAGGGCTCTTTTGTGGAGACCCTAAAGGGGTGGCAATCCGGGTGGTTTTACATCACCGAGCCACGCGATCCGAAATGGATCGCAGCCCCCGAGTTCCGATCCGGACCCCCCACGCGGCTTATGTCCTGGAAAGAGACGGGCCTGTCGTGGGGTGACGAAAAAGAGGTGACCGGATTGCAAACATGCATCCAGTCCCTGGTGAACAAGCCAATCCGGCTTGTTAATGTAATCCAGGTTATGCTCGTCCGCCGGATCCTCCCGTGCCAACAACGGGATTTTAATCTGTGGGAGTTCGACCCGGCGCAGCACCAAACCCTTAGCAGGCTCTTCGACACGACGTACGAAGATGCCTGGAAGGTGCTATTCAAGGGCGCCGAGGCTCCCGCATCCGCTTCCGAGGACCGCGGATACAGCTCGCAGCGTCACGCTAGCGAGGTAAGCTATCTTCACCTTTTACAGGATGTTAAGCTTTTTTCATAGTTTGACTCTATGCGGGATCTAAACTCCCTTACCTTTGACAGGCTTGGCGGGCGATATCCGGACCGATTAACTGTCCGGCTCCGCTGCCCGAAGACCCAGCCCCAGCTCTACTAGTGAAGCTGCTGGTTCCGGCGCCTTATGTGGTGCCGGAGAAGAAGGCCAAGAAGAAGAAGACCACGGGGACTCGAAAGAGTGCCCGTAACATGGTGGTGTCGGACTCGTCATCCGACGAGTCCGAGACGCCCTCTTCCCGTGAAAACGAGGAGGAGGAAGAAGAAAACTCTCCCCCCCAGCGGAGGGAGGAGAGAAGAGGAAGGCCGCCCCAACGGGGGAGGCCGAGGGGTCTAGGAAAAGGAAGACCCCTCCGCCGGACTACTCCCCCGACGCCGAAGAGGGCGAAGAGGAGTGGCCAAACAGGGCCAAGCGTCCGGCGAAATCGTAAGTTCGGATATCAGAGTAACTCATGATGTTCCTTTGTTGCACAGCTTTCCCTAATGTCGAACGTAATTATGCAGCCCGCCCCGGGCCGAATTCAACGAATCGTCGGGCGGCTCCCTGGACTCATCGGACGTGAACTCAGTTCCGCCCGCTGTCTCCCCCCGCACTGCAGACGACGCCGAAGTGGCGTCACGACAAGCTCCGGGGCAGGAGGAGGTGGTCCCGGAGGAGCCGCAAGGCAACCTCCCGGACTCCAGGAGTGAAGGGGATAAGGCCCCCCAGGGCTCCAAGTCCGGCTTTGTGCCGGACACCGCGCCGGAATCTTCCATAGTTCCGGACCGCGGTAGGCGAACTCCTTCCAAGAGGAGCAAGCCTTCTGAGCCGGCGGCCTCCGTCCAACCGGAGGTGCCGGACAATCTGCTGGAGGTGCTTGACGGCGCCTCCATCGACGAGGGGCACCGTACTATTATGAGTACGGTGATCCAGAAGGTTCGGTCCGCCAAGAGCGGACTGACTGAAGCTTGCGCTAGCCTTCTAACAGGCTTCGAGGTAAGTAAAAATATGTAAAAATATTACCGCATAGACAGTAGCCCCTGATGCTCTGTTTGGCGTTCGGAAAGAAAAGCCGAATAGAGGATCTATTAAATATCGCAGGAGTCTAACAAAAAAGAGTCAATATGCGTATGCAGGCTTCGCTGCTATCCACCGCCGCACTGACTGCGGAGGTGGGTGTCCTGAAGCAGGACCTCGAGCGGACCGAGCAAGAGCTCGGCCTTGCCAAGCGGCGGCTCGAGGAGAAAGAAGGTAAGAAATACCTTACAGAAAAAGTGCCTATAAAAAGGCGTGATTGCAAAAAAATAACAGGATTGTACTGCTTATTGTAGGGGCCACGACTGAGGTGGCGACCCTTAAGCAGGCGCTGTCTGAGGCCGAAAAGAAAACGGCCGCGGAGCGCACCGAGCGAGACAGACTTGGGGCTCAGGTCGGCGAGGTGCAGCAAGAGCTTCAGGCTCTCATGAAAAAACATGAGAGTTTGGAGCTTGAGTCAAAGGCGCAAGCATCCGAGCTCGCGACGGCCCTTGAGACTGCCAAGTCTGCCAAGGCCGAAGCCCAAAAGGCCCTCCAAGAGTTGGAGGAGATGAGGAAGATAGCAGCGGGTAAGGCATTCTTTATGCAAAGCAGAAATATAAAAGTAAACTACTTGTTACTTACCCGAATCCGGAGCTCTCCAGGGGCATTCGCAGATCTTCCCCGCAGCGTATCCGACGCCGCCGCATTCTACCGAGCTGAAGAGGGCAGCTCGACGGAGAAGGTGTTCTGGTCTCAGTATTCTGAGGCCGGACACCCTGTGCCCTTGAGCGACCAGCTGAAACAGCTGGTCGAGCTCCACAAGGCGGCCGAACAGGCCATGAAGGGCTTCATAGTTCGGCTGTGGCCCGGAGAGGCCCTGCCTGGGAGCTATTTCGGGCTGGTGCGGCGGCTGGTGGAGGCCTGTCCGAGGCTCGAGGTCATCAAGCGCTCCGTCTGCATCGAAGGTGCCCGTCGGGCCCTTGCCCGTGCAAAGGTGCACTGGGGTAAGCTGGACGGTGAGAAGCTTGTGAAGGACGGGCCGCCGCCGGGGAAGGAGCATCGCAAGCCCGAGAACTACTACAAGGATGTTCTTGCAGGTGCCCGCCTTGTGGCGGATGAATGTACCAAGGATGTGATTTTTGAATGAACTCGCTCGTGTTTATCCTGTGCGCTGAAAACTTGTTCATATGCGCTAAGCAATGCTTATTGAATTTAAAATATTACTTTCTGTGCGGCCGTTTATCAAAAATTGAGAGATGGCCAGTCGTCGGCTTCTGCCCCCATGCCACTAGTGCTGGGGTGTTCGGGATAAACCTGAGCGCTCTTTTTCCCATAGTTGGGTCCTTCGAGGGAGGCGCTCAGCACAACGAACCAGGCAATCGGACTATAATGCTTGAACACTCTCACTTAGCCATAGAACTCTATAATTTTAAATTTCGGCGAAGCCCCTAGTTCGGAAGACCGAGTTCGGGGCGCTATCCACGCCTTGGCCGGACAAAGCCAGCTCCTCGCTCGAAGCGGCATAAGTCTTTAGGGACTCGAAAAACCTCTCGAACAGCGACCGGTCTCTCGCCTCATCATGACAGTCAGTTTTAGCTTTCTCCACTGAGGTGCTTAACCCAGCTGAACCGGGGCACAATCGCAGTGGTTCTCCTAGTGCTACCTTAGCCGATATAGCGGAACGTAAGGCACCAAAACATAGGAGCCGGGCAAACCCAACTATTGACCCAAATCATGATTCGGAGCCGATGCATATAGTGCTATAAGTTCGGGGTGCCGCACTTGTGAAAGTGTACGGACTTCTCACACCATAATGAGGGGTACTGAAGCCCCTGGCGTGTTTGCCGTACCATGGTGTACGGGTGCAATCATGTCATTTAATAAACATATATGTGAAAAGAGGATAATGCAAAAAATAGACAAAAAGCTATGCATTGTTTATAGAGAGGCTATTTATCAAAGCCGAACGATACAAATAGTGCGATAAGCAAAAAAAGATATTGGACTATTTAACATGTCCTGACCAGGGGCAGGCCGCGGAATTGTATTCAAAACAGGTATACTGCTCATAACAGAGACCACCTGGGAGTTCCATAATGCGGCATGGCTTGTCTGCCTCCCTGGATCTTGCATCGTTTGTGCGGCAGTCGAATTGCCGAACAGGTCGTCTGAAGTATGGAGTCCTGAAAGTAAGAAAAAATTAAAAAAAGAATCCGGCAGCCCCTAGTACGTTTTAAGCCGTATTTTGGGCGTGCCGTTTTGTGCCCCTTCCCCTGTGCCCAAGGTATTTCAAGGGCGTAGTTATGTACGCGAGGCACTGGTTTCGCTATGTCGTGAGAGCTGGGGTTGGGGCCGCATTGCTACGCTTGCTCAGAGCGTGCCAGGCGGTCCTGCTGTGGGTTACTCCGGGCGCGCTTGGCAGTGTCTGGATTTTTAACGGCCGGACTGGAGAATTGCCTAAGAAGGCTACCTTGTACTTCCGCTGCGAGAGCCGCCGTGTGCTCCTCCGTACGGAGGGAGCGTTCGGTGTTTCCGTTGACCGTGATTACTCCTCGAGGGCCTGGCATCTTGAGGCGTTGGAGTTTCTGTTACGTGCGGGCACCGCATTGAACTTTGCGAATGCGGTTCGTCCGAGCAGGGCGTGATAGCCACTGCGAAACGGGACTATATCGAAGATTAACTCTTTGCTTCGGAAATTGACCAGGGATCCGAAGACCACGTCAATTGTTACTGAGCCTGTACAGTTGGCTTCTACACCTGGTATAACGCCTTTAAAGGTCGTTTTTGTGGGCTTAATCCTTGAGGGATGTATGCCCATTTTCCGCACTGTATCCTGGTAAAGCAGGTTCAGGCTACTGCCGCCGTCCATGAGGACTCTTGTGAGATGAAATCCGTCGATGATTGGGTCGAGAACCAATGCGGTGAAGCCGCCATGACGGATGCTAGTGGGATGGTCCCTTCGATCAAAAGTGATCGGGCAGGAGGACCATGGGTTGAACTTTGGGGCGACTGGCTCCATCGCGTATACGTCCCGTAGCGCAAGCTTCCGCTCCATCTTGGGAATGTGGGTTGCGTATATCATGTTCACCGTCCGCACTTGCGGGGGAAAGCCCTTATGTCCATTGTTGTTCGGCGGCCTGGGCTCCTCCTCGTCATCATTGTGCAGCCCCTTGTCTTTGTTTTCGGCTCTTAACTTGCCTGCCTGCTTGAACACCCAACAATCCCTATTAGTGTGATTGGCTGGCCTTTCGGGGGTGCCATGTATCTGGCACAAGCGGTCGAGTATTCGGTCCAAACTGGACAGGCCCTGAGTATTCTTTTTGAATGGCTTTATCCGCTGACCGGATTTATAGGCTCTGAATCCGACATTGACTGCCGTGTCTTCATTGATGTCGCTGCTAACGTGCTGTTTTTCCTTATTCCGATGTGTCCTGCCACTTTTGTCCTTGGTATCCGAATTACCAGGGTTCTTTGATAAGTTGTTACTGCGAGCTAGCCAGATGTCTTCTCCCGCGCAAAAGCGGGTCATGAGTGTCGTGAGGGCTGCCATAGATTTTGGCTTTTCCTGTCCCAGGTGCCGGGCAAGCCACTCATCGCGGATGTTATGCTTGAAGGCTGCTAGGGCCTCTGCGTCCGGACAGTCGACTATCTGGTTTTTCTTTGTTAGGAACCGTGTCCAGAATTGCCTGGCCGATTCCTCTGGCTGCTGAATTATGTGGCTTAAGTCGTCGGCATCCGGTGGTCGCACGTAAGTGCCCTGGAAGTTGTCGAGGAATGCGGCTTCCAGGTCCTCCCAAGAACCGATTGAGTCTGCTGGCAAGCTGTTAAGCCAATGCCGGGCCGGTCCTTTAAGTTTGAGCGGGAGGTATTTGATGGCGTGTAGATCATCGCCGCGTGCCATGTGGATGTGAAGGAGATAATCCTCGATCCATACCGCCGGATCTGTTGTGCCATCGTATGATTCGATGTTTACGGGTTTGAAACCCTCTGGGATTTTATGATCCATTACTTCATCCGTGAAGCATAGCGGGTGTGCGGCGCCTCTGTACTGGGCTATATCACGACGCAGCTCGGAAGAGCTATGTCTGTTGTGTTCGGCCCGGCCGGATTTGTTGTATCCGGAGTGAAGATCATCGTCACGTGCCGTAGGGCGCCTGCGCGATCCGTAGATCGATCTTGTTTGTCTTGCCTTATCCTCCAGTACGTCTCGCAGGTCTGGCGCATTTTCCCGTGCCTTAGTTGAGCGGCGTCGGGGCATGGCTTGGGTGGAGGGCCGAGAGGCCTCTCTGTCGCGGCCGCGAGGTGGCCGGTCTGCCATGTCGTGCGCTGTTGATGTAGGTGCTTCCTCCTCTGATCGGGGTAGCGGCCTGCGCTTTGGGTAACTCTTGGAGGGGCGTTCGAGTTCATACTCTTCGGCCGCAAGGACTTCAGTCCATCTGTCAGCTAGCAAATCTTGGTCAGCTCTAAGCTGTTGCTGCTTTTTCTTGAGGCTGCTTGCCGTGGCTAAAAGCCTGCGTTTGAAACGCTCTTGTTCAGCGGGGTCTGATGGTACGACGAATTCGTCGTCATCGAGGCTTGCCTCATCTTCGGAGGGAGGCATATAGTTATCATCCTCGACCTCTCGGTCTGCCGCTCTCTCATGAGGGCTGGCTTCTCCATCTTCCTGTGCCGAATCTTGCTGGGGTGGGTGTTCTTCGACGCTATCCGGGATAGTATTATCTCCCGTGCCGGAATCACCGTTTTTGCTTTGGTGGGATTTAGAGTGGCGCCGCTGACGTCGGCGCTTTGGCTGTTTCTTGGAGGTGTCATCCCCCGCTGTTCCATCGCCATCTCCATCTTTTGGAGTATCCACCATATATATGTCATATGACAAGGTGGCCTTCCAGCGCCCTACAGGTGTTGGTTCCTGTTTGTCTCCTACATCATCGTCCATACCGTCGATGTCTTCGGAGCCGAAGTCAAGCATGTTGGTTAAATCATTGACAGTGGCTACAAAGTGGGTGGTGGGTGGGCTTTGAACTTCTTCATCGTCCGTATCCCATCCTCGCCGACCGTAATCCGGCCAGGGCTCTCCTGATAAAGAGAGAGACTTGAGAGAATTCAGGATGTCGCCAAATGGTGAGTGCTGAAAGATGTCCGCGGCGGTGAACTCCATTATCGGCGCCCAATGGGATTCGATTGGCAGAGGCGCGGGGGGTTCGGTGTCCGGGGAGGAGTCCGGATCCTCGGAGTCACGGGTCATGCAGAGTGCGGGGCTGGCGTTCGGCTCGATCGCCTTTGAGATCGCAGCCCCCGAGGTGACGTCCACCGCTCATCCTCGATTGGCGCAATAGGCTCCGAGTTAGGGGTCGGAACCGGTGCGTGTGCGGCCTCCAGGACACTGTCCGGAGGCAGAGCTAGATCATGCCCCTCGAGATAGTGCGGCGCGCTTGGCCGTGGCTCGAACCCGTCGAAGATCAAGTCTCCGCGGATGTCAGCCGTGTAGTTTAAGCTTCCAAACTTGACTTGATGGCCAGGGGCATAGCTTTCGATCTGCTCCAGGTGGCCAAGCGAATTGGCCCGCAGTGCGAAGCCGCCGAAGACGAAGATCTGTCCGGGGAGAAAAGTCTCACCCTGGACCTCATCGTTGTTGATGATCAAGGGAGCCATCGGGCCTAAAGGCGACGACACAGAGGAACTCTCAATGAAAGCACCAATGTCGGTGTCAAAACCGGCGGATCTCGGGTAGGGGGTCCCGAACTGTGCGTCAAGGCCGGATGGTAACAGGAGACAAGGGACACGATGTTTTACCCAGGTTCGGGCCCTCTCGATGGAGGTAATACCCTACTCCTGCTTGATTAATATTGATGATATGGGTAGTACAAGAGTAGATCTACCACGAGATCAAGGAGGCTAAACCCTAGAAGCTAGCCTATGGTATGATTGTTGTATATGGAGTTGATGTCCTACGGACTACAACCCTTCGGTTTATATAGACACCGGATAGGGTTAGGGTTACACAGAGTCGGTTACAATGGTAGGAGATCTTGAATATCCGCATCGCCAAGCTTGCCTTCCACGCCAAGGAAAGTACCTTCCGGACACGGGACGAAGTCTTCAATCTTGTATCTTCATAGTCCTGGAGTCCGGCTGAAGGTATAGTCCGGCTACCCGAACACCCCCTAATCCAGGACTCCCTCAACTGTCGAATGTCTTCTCTGCGTCCTTGTCAGCAGAAGATACGGAGACAAACATTAAGTCCGTTTTCAAATGCCAATTCCTTCACCTGAAACCCGGAGAAGTGGGAACGACGACCCAACAATCCAGGTGTGCGTGGGAACGTGGAACAACCTCCGACATGCTGCATGATGGCCACGTGTTCTTCAGATGTTAATCGCTAGGGGCACCTGTGTAATAACGCTGTGTCGTCCCTGTCCCTATAAATACACGCCTCACTACAGTCATTCTCCTTTCTTCCACTCTCGCACGAACCCTAGCGCCACCGCTAGCCCTCGAGGACGCCGGTGACGAAGCGCTTAGCTGCCACAACCTCTCCGACGCCGTCTTCACGCCGGCCGCGGACATCGTCTTCTCCGTCGTCGCCATAGGTGTCCTCCGTCGCCAAGTTAGGGCACGGACGATTGAACTGCTTGGCCTCCTCTTCCACTCCGTCTAGCAGTTACTGTGTGGTAAATAAAACTTCCTTTTTATGGCCCCTTTGATCCTACAGATTTGTCACTTTCTACCACAAGTATTTTCTATTCACACAAGTTGGATCTATTCCATACCGCATCTCATATAATGCCTAGTATGTTTACTTATGCTTCACAAAGTAGTTAGATTCCTCACTTGTACTGATCTCTGGATTCGTACAAATCTGGAACCAACTCCTTATCTATGAGTGAATGTCTTCGCACCATGAGGTCAATGTCTTCTAAACTGATTTATCTTCAAAATCTTCTGAGAATGCATATGACCTCTTCCCCTTCCCTCGCACCTTAATGCTATCATAGGTACATGTCCGTGGGAGAATCCCTTGGTTTGTCCAGCAAGCGAAAGCCTCTGAATCCTTTGAACGTGTTTAAGCCATTCAGTTTAAAGTTCATGGCTGCAGAGAAATTAGCAAGGAAGGGTGGCAGAAAGCGTCGAGGTGAGACATCAAGAGATCTGCCCGATGACCTCTCAGAACTGTACAAGACAGATCCAGAAGAGGATTACAATCAGCGCAAGACGCGAATCCAATGAATTCGATGATATTGGGCAGAACAGTGGTTCAAGTACAGGTTTGTGACAAAGGAATATGCTGAGAAGAATGCCATCAAGCGATCATGGGGAGACATCCTATACAAAAATCTTCAACCCAGGTCCAGAGATGAAGCCATTGAA
Source organism: Triticum aestivum (assembly GCF_018294505.1). Classification (NCBI taxonomy): domain Eukaryota; kingdom Viridiplantae; phylum Streptophyta; class Magnoliopsida; order Poales; family Poaceae; genus Triticum; species Triticum aestivum. The sequence continues at coordinate 170,239,664 of NC_057800.1, read as the reverse complement.
CAAGGCTTCTATCCCTGCATGGTCCGTGGACCATAGCCTGCTGATGCTGACCCATCGTCACTACTATGGTGTCATGACGACAATCTGTTCAAGCGCAACTTCTAGTTTGCCCAGAACTCAGCGAAGCAGAACAAGAAGTCTTTGGGACTCGACTTCAACCCTGGTCCCTCTGCTCCTCGTGCCGATGGCACCCGCGAAGCTGAACCCAATCTTGTTGGGCCCTTCTACAATCTGGAAGGTCTCATCACTCATATCGTGGTTCAAGGGACAGCTGTGGATGCGCCTGCAGATGACGCTGAATCTGACGAAGCGCCTGCAGTGCCGACGCCAAAGAAACTGAAGCAACCTAAAGCTTCAAAGCCTGCCTCGGCCCCAAAAATCTCACGGGCGAAGCCACTGGCTACTGCACCTCCTGAAGATAGTGTGCAGTCTGAAGATCTATCACGTATCTCCAAGCCCCCGAGAGTCAAGATGCCTCTGCCACACACCAGCCAAGAACTGACTGCTACTGCCATTCTGCGTAACGATGCCATTGATCTGTCAAGTGATGAAGATCTGGCAGATGACTCTCTTGAGCAACTAATCAAGAGCAAAGAAGAAGCAGAAATCTTCAACAATTTGCCTCTCTTTGACGTGACAATCATCCACGACTTCATCGATGAGTGGTTTGAAATGCCCAACCTCAGCTTTGAAGATCTGCAACTTCCAATTGGCCTCGGTGTTGCCTTCCATGGCGCCATTGCTTCAGAGTTAGCTATCGCCCAGCACATCGTTGAACTGAAGCAGAAGATTGACTTTGAGAAAGCTCAGTTCAAGAAGCATATGGCCAAGCTCAGCGTGCAAGAGGTGAAGAACTTCAATATTATGCTACACGAGCTCAAGGAAGCCTTTCTCAAGAAACGTGCAGAAGCTTAGGGTTCTCGTGAGCGGATGAAGAGCCTGGTTGACAAGTGTGTGCAAGCCTACAACGAGGCTGAGAAGCGCAAGGCTCTTGGGCGTCCGGGCATTGATCCCAGGATGGCTGCTAAGAAGAAGAAGAAGCCCACAGTGGCCGAACCCAACGCACCAAGGCAGGAAGCAGATCCCATTGTCTTCCCAACTAGCATGACTGGCTCGAAGCCAAAAGCTAGGTCTACCGCTTCAGAACTGAAGAAGACGAGGACTGCTGAGGCTGAAGCTAGAAAGAGGAAATATCCTAAAGCCTCGGATGCTGCTCCCTCCAAGAAGAAGCGGAAGACCAAGAAGGAACGGGCTGCTCCCACAGAGCCCTTAATTGTTGAACCTATCTCCATGGTTCGCCCTGCTGCTAAACATCAAGAGCGCAAACTGACTTTCCATGAGCCTGCTTCCATAGAGGCTTATGAAGCTGAAGACATTCCAGCAGCTGATCCCACCGCTGTTGAAGACATTGGTCACCATGACAATGTTCAAGATGATGTAGTCCTTCCTCAGATCGAGCACCAACAGGTATCATCGCCTGTGCTTACGCACAGCAAACTCATCAGCATTGGTCGTCCTCTGACGCCAATTGCTCAGGATGCAACATGGGCTGATCACCCACAACAACAACAAGTCACACCACCCTGGCAAGACAAAGAAGATAACTTTGAGACCCGGACAACTCCATCTCCAAAGGTGTTGCCTGCGTTACGCAGGCTTCGCAAAGGACCAAGGTCTCAAGTCTCCGAGTCTGACGCTAAAACTGCTGAAGACATTCCGGCTGCATTAGCTGATGACACCCAAGAACAAGAATGTGTTCCTACTCCCTCAACTACTGAAGAAGTTGTTCTCGAGGAGAACGTGCTTATGCCCGACCCTCCAGCTCGTCAAGTGGAGGTAGAAAATCTTGAGGCTGCCACCACCAACACCAATGAAGCCACTGATGCTGTCATAGCCGAAGCAAATGTGGAGCCTACACCAACCCAAGAACCAGAAGTCAGCAAAGCCAATGATGCTACTGCTTTTGTCCCTGCGCCTGCTGCTGGTCCTCAGTTTGACTATCATATTGAGCATAGGCCTCAGGTACAGAAGCCAATGCCAAGGTTGCCCAGGTTTCCAGGTCCTGCCTCAGCACCCGGATCCTTTAATGTCAACGGCTTCAAAGCAGACAACACTTTCTTCAATAGCTCCAAGAACCCCTACTCAAGGGAAAGAATATCTCCTGATCGGTTCTGGAGCTACCCGCAGCGAAGCTATTACTTCTGCATTCTGTACAATCAAGGTCGCATCTTCCCACATATGCGTCTTGACACCGAAGCAATAGCTGGTCTGCCCTATCTGGAAGAAGCTCTGGATTGCTTCAAAGAGGTTGGATTGTTTCATTTCGTCACCGAGCAAGAGCACTGGAACGAAGAGTTGCTGCTCCAATTTTATGCCACACTTCACATCCGTGGTTACAACAGAGATTCGAAGACTTGGGTCCTGGAGTGGATGACAGGAAATGTTCATCATGAAGCCAAAGCCTTTGATATCATTGAGCTCACTGGTTTGCCCACTCCTGGAGATCTCTATGAACCTGGTTGTCAGCTTCACAGTGAACCTATGGAGAGCATCTTTCAGAAGCCTAAACCAAACATGAGTCAGATGCTCAGTATGATGAAGCCCTTGCCACAAGATGTTGCATATCCTAAGGAGTTCTTTGTTGAAGACCTTGAGTATCTGCCAAGGACTATCTATCACATCATAAGGCGAACTCTCTGGCCCATCAAAGGACATTCTCCACACGCCAAGCTGCAAGGTGCAATGAAGACTTTGGTCTTCTATATTCTTCATGGAAAATGCTTCAATGCATAGGACTTCTTCATCCGCCAACTTACTGCATCAGGATCTGATCTTTTTGGCTTGAAGTTCTACGCTCCATGGATAATGCGGCTGATTAAACTCCACTCTGCTATCTCATATCAGCCATCTGCTCGCAATCATCGGATCTTTCTGCCTGATGTGGATATGTCCGTTGAAGCCATTTATCCTGAGCCTGCCAAGGAACCTCTTAGTCTTCAGAATGCGGAGCATCAAAGTTTCACTCAGAACATTGAAGGAGTTGAAGCAGTCACTCGTGTTTATCCTTTGGTTGGAACTACACGTGCACCTCATCGTGTTCTTACTGAAGCCACTTAGAGCACTATTGCCCAACGACCCAAGAAGCGATCTCGTGTTCTCAATGACCGAGAGCTTCTGGTTTCTCTTCATCAGAAACAGGATAGGCATCATGACTGGCTGAAGCGCCAAATGCAAAGCCTCTTGGTGGATGTCAACCGCATTCGCAACCTTGCCACCAAGAACGCCTTTGTTGCCCATGAAACCTGTCGGCGTACATGGAAAGGGCTGACGCTTATGTTCTCTAAGGATGATCTTCACGAGGATGGCTTCCCTGAACGTTTCAAGTTTGACTCCACACCTCCCCGAAGAGTTGTGCTGCGACGAACTCCATCTCTTGAAGACTCTAAGTTTTCTTCCTTTGTGGCAACTGTGAATGCCAGAGTGATCGAGGACAAAGATGATGCCACTTCACCGCCCCCTACCTCTACACGCCTCGACACTGCCCCAAGTTCTTCTGCACCGCCGAACACCACCGACGACCCTGCTGCTTCACCTAATCTTCGTGGGAACGAGTAGATGCTCTATGTCTTCAAACCTTTTTGGTCCTCACTGACAAAAGGGGGAGAAGCATATGAGTTTGATAGTCTTCAAGCGGGTCAATATGGGCGGTTACTTTATGTATTGCCTAGTGTTTACAACTCTCGTTTTTATACATTTGGTTCTTTGAGTTGTAACACTTAAACTCAATGGTCGTCTGCTACTTATTTGCTATTTTGTGATGCGATGATAAATTCTGCATGTGCGACGATAAATTCCGCACTTAGATCATTTTGCAGACGTCCATTTGTCATTATGCATGTCATTATCTTCAAATACCTTTCATGCATAATGAATTGTCATCATAAGTTGAAGAGGATCTCCACAAGTACAACCTGCCATGTGCATTTGCATTCCAAAAGAAAATTACTTATATGCACATCTTCAGGGGGAGCCCTTGCAACTTATGAAGACAATTCCTTATCCTTTACAATTTCACATATTATATTCCCCGTTGAAAACTTCAACTAGTTTGTCATCAATCACCAAAAAGGGGGAGATTGTAAGTGCATCTAGTGCCACCCCTAGTTGGTTTTGGAGTATTGACGACAAACCTAGTTGAGGGACTAATGTGTTTGTGAGAATTGCAGGATAACACAGGTAGAAGTCCCTCATTGATTCGGTTTTCCTACCAGAGATGACCCCTAAAAATGTATGAAGACATTGAAGTCAAAGGTGGTATGTGAAGACATTCACATTGAAGACTATAACAAGAGAAGACACCGCATGAAGACTATGGAGCGCGAAGACTTAGATCTTTCGTAGTTCTTTTTCTTCTTTGTTGAGTCATAGGAACCACCGTACTGTTAAGTGGGGTCCAAGAGAAACAGTCAGAATGACTGAAGTGATGCTTAACCAAAATCCTATGTCTTCGAGTGAAGACTATGAGAGCAAATCTTGTCCAGAGTCGGACAAGTCAGCTTTGCTTGTAGCCCAAGTAAAGTTGTCGTGTGTGTTTGAAATCTGACCGTTGGAACATGTGTCAGTTCCTTAGTGACCCAGGGTCATTTCGGACAAATCAGGTCGGGTTGCCTAGTGGCTCTAAATAGCCCACCCCCTACAACCATAAATGGTTGGCTGCTCAGAGTTAAAGTACGGCTTTTGTCGTTTGAGAGCAACCCACCTCGAAGCCTTTGAGAGAGAATTCCTTGAGAGGATAAAGCCCTAACCACCCATAGCCAAAGAGTGTTAGGCATCACTTAAGTCTTCTTGTCTGTGTGATCTGAAGACTTATTACACTTGAGGACTATGAATCCTCCAGCCGGTTAGGCGTCGCGTTCTGAGCATCCAAGAGTCATTGTGGATCGCCGGTGAACGAAGTCTGTGATGGTTTGGAAGGTGATTGGGCGAGGACTGGGTGTCCTTAGCTCAAGGGGAATAAGGTGAAGACGAGGTCTTCTGAGTTGAATCTCAACCTCCCTAACCAGACGTACAGTTGTCACAGCAACTGGAACTGGTCCAACAAATCATTGTCTTCAACGAGTCACTGGTTTCATCCCTCCATTCGCTTAACTTACTATTGATCCTAGTGAAGTTATTGTATGATTGCATTATCCTCTGTCTTCACTGAGTGATTGCTTGTTCTGATTGGCTTCACAATATCTTCCTACCCGATCCTTACTGCCTAGCTGCCATTAGTTATTGTGCTCTCACTTCATTGAATACATGACTATGGTTTACCTAGTGTAGTCTACCTTCCACTGCATGATAATAGGTTTATTTCTATCGTTTGTCTTCGAAACTTACATGTTTTGAAGACTTTCATAAAAATCGCCTATTCACCCCCCTCTAGTCGATCACTAGCACTTTCAGATGGATGTCAGAAATTTCCACGACGAGCGCATGTGACGGCTCAAGAGCTCCGGATGATTCCAATCAATTGGCCGTTTGCAGTCTGGGGGCTTGACATGGTGGGACCTTTCAAAAGGTCTAAGGATAAAAAGACGCATCTCTTGGTGGCTGTTGATAAGTTCACCAAGTGGGTTGAGGCGGAGCCTGTGAGTAAGTGTGATGCAGCCACGATGGTTCAGTTCATGAAAAAAGTAATCTTCCATTTCGGTTTTCCACACAGTATTATCACAGACAATGGCACTAATCTATCCCAAGGGGCTATGGAAGAATTTTGTCAGCAAGAGCACATCCGGCTTGATGTTTCCTCTGTAGCTCATCCTCAGTCCAATGGTCAAGCTGAGAGAGCCAATCAGGAAATTCTGAAAGGATTAAAACCCCGGCTTATGGTTCCTTTATAGCGAACGCCGGGTTGTTGGGTAGAAGAATTGCCTTCAGTGTTATGGAGTATCAATACTACACCCAACAGGTCTACGGGTTACACACCCTTCTTCATGGTTTATGGGGCAGAAGCAGTGTTGCCCAGTGACATCCGTCATGACTCGCCCCGTGTGGCGGCTTATGCTGAAGCTAACAATGAAAAAGCCAGACAAGATGTGCTTGACTTATTGGATGAGGAAAGAGACTTAGGAGCAGCGCGGTCAGCAATTTATCAACAGGACCTACGTCGTTATCACAACCGCCGGGTTAAGTCCAGGATGTTTCAAGAAGGCGACTTGGTGCTCCAGCTCATCCAAGATCTTTCAGATGCACACAAGTTATCCCCACCTTGGGAAGGGCCTTTTGTGGTCAGTAAAAATTTAAACAATGGGTCCTACTACCTCATTGACGTTCGAGAGCATGCAGACTCACGTAAGTCGGAAGAGGAGACCCATCGGCCATGCAACATTGCTCAACTTCGGCCATATTAGACCTGAGCCACCGGCTCTCAACATGTACATACATTCACGTTGTATATACTATGATAAGTAATAAAGTAAGACCATCGGTCTCCTTTCTTTTCATAGATTATACATCTTTAGTATTTACTTACAAATGACTATTAAGGAACTGATCATGTTTGAATCAAGTTTAATCTTTTTAGTCCGGCTTATGATCATATCCGAATCTAGCTGCAAATCTCAAGGTCACTTGGGGGCTTCCTGTTCAAACATAGGTCGTATTCAAACCAAAGAGAACATAGCTGCCGTAACCCTCTTGATCGGCTTAAGGCCAAACTCACTTGGGGGCTTCTTGATTGTATCCGAATCATAGCTTAAGCCCTTTTGAGTACGACTTGGATCGTATTCGAATCAGGGTCATTAAAAACCTCTCAAGGTCATTTGGGGGCTTCCTGTTCAAACATAGGTCATATTCGAACCAAAGAGAACATAGCTGTCCGTACCCTCTTGATCGGCGCAACGCCAAAGCCACTGGGGGCTATATGGTCGTATTCGAACCTTAGCTTAACCCCTTTGGTCCGGTTTACTGATCGTATTCGAATCAGAAACCCCCAACCTTTTGAAAATAGAGTTAAAATTATGTTTATTATCTGTTGCTTGCCTTTGAGTTTTTGTTGTTTACAATATTACCAATAAGATAGCCTGGTTTTCTTCGCCGGCTCAATTATTGGACAACACAGCCGCCCGGGCTATTCAAGCCGGTGGTTCAAGGATCCAAAGGTACGAGCTACTAAGATATGATGATCTTTGAGTATTCAAGGAGTATTAACTTTTCATACATATTGAATTATCAATTCGTCACCCGGGTTATTTAAACCGGCGATCTAAGGATCAACAAGGATAAGGTATGGTTTTCACTTATACGCGCTTACCTGCTGCGTTAACTCAAGAGTTAGTATTAAACCTTATCCTTTATTTACATTTGTCTCTGTTTTTCTTATTGAGGTAAATTTATGGGTTGTACATTAGGTGTTTAAGCCTAGTTGGTTCTAAACCGCCTTGCCAGTCTTTTCCTTGTATTCACAGGAACAGAGTTCAACCATTGCAGAGACAAACATTAAATAATGCATACATTAACATCTGAAAGCCGATTCACATAGAAGTATTTTATGCACGATGGCATAAGCAAACATGCGGTGTTTTAGCAACTATAGTTATTACAAGGCTTTATAAGCCTACGAAGATGATCACTGTCCCTCCCTCGCCAGTTCACCACCTTCTGTCTGCTGGAAGTTGGATTTTGACCAATCAAACCGTTCATGGCGACAAATTCGGCTTCGTCGTCAATCAGGCCGACCTGGTCAATTTCCGGAGCAAAGGTATCTTCTCTTACAGGTGGGATCAGGTCTGCTACTTTGTATGAAGGTGTGGCCATCTTCTTATTTTCATTATCAAAACCCGGCTGGTACTTGTCAACATTGGTGTCTTCTCCAAGACTAGTCGCCTGAGGCCGGACTTCGCGTACACACGCTATGAAATCATCCTGATCAAACAGAGACCCGTCCTCCTTCACAGTAGGATAACCTCTTGCCACGTCCGCCGGGTCTAGGTCTGGCACCCAAGCCTTGGAGCGACTTAGGGCAGTCAAAGCTCCAGCTCGCGCGCAGGAGCGTTTTACTTCCTGGAATCTCGCTGGAAGGATGGACAGCTTCTTCAGGACATCGCTAAGCCGGTTGGGTCCTTGATTTGTAGGAGAGATAGCGGACAGAGCCCGTTGTGTACCAATTTACAATTGTTCAACCAAGGTGTATACGGCCTTCAGTTTAATCAACAGGTCTTGGCTCAGATTTTTACTTTGTGGACCTGCATATATTTAACAGAGTAAGTTGGCGGATCATATTCCGGTTTGGCAAAAATTATACGAAAGATTAACTCAGGAAACTTACCAAAGATAGCAGCAACCATCTAAGACACCCGGCCCTTCAAACTGTTCAGCTCTATTGAAATTTCTTTCAGAGCCGTTTCGGCTGTCTCAGCTCGTCGGGTCAGGAGTGTTTTCTCATTTTCCCAAGCCTTCTCCTTGGTAGCAAAGCTGGTCTTAAAATTTTCCGTTGCAGAAAGGCTCATTTGTAGTTTGGAAGTGGAAGATTTGATTTCAGACTCTTGAGTTGCTAGCTGGGTCTTTGCGTCAGATAATTGAGAATTCAATTCAGACAATGCATTCTGTGAAATGTTCAGATAAGTCAAGACTTGGTTTCAAATTCCAATATTTAGCTTTAAGATTCAAGTCCCATGTACTTTACAAATAAACCACTTGACACTTGGGGGCTAATGTATGCCAAATCAAAATTTTACGATTCTGCCAACATATTTGAAGTCCCAAGTCCTTTACAAAGTAAGAGCACTTGGCACTTGGGGGCTAATGTACGCAGTTCAGCAAGTTTATCTAGGTTAAACCGGAGTATTAAGTACTTTGAAGATGGTTTTTCATTCTAAGTACCGATTCATTAATGATCAAAATAAACCGGTCCTTGGGGACTATGAGTGAAGTTTTGTTCAATCGATATCAGGCAAAGATCCAGAGGTAGAAGTCTCGGCCTATATTTTAAGTCTACAGGTTATTCCGTTTCTCTCATAATCTTAAGACTTGGGGGCTGAAGGAATATTGGTAAACCGGAAACAACATACCTCATACTTCAATTGAAGCTGCTTGACCATCTCGATCTCAGATTCACGACTGGAATGTACATGACTGAGATAGCCGGATAAGATATCACTCGCATTGAGGCGGTCATAGTTGGCAACATCCAAGCGAACCTTCTGCCTCTCTAATGCTTCTTGCTTTGCTGTGCACCGGGCTAGCACCGTTGGATTCCCTGGTTCAATAAAGCGGCTCCCAGTAATTTGAGCATCTTGAACATGTGGAGACGACGGGTCGGTTAAGCTTGACGGTCCGGCCATAGAAGGATTTATAGTGGCTTTGTCAAGGCACGGCTCCAGAGGATTTGCTTCATTAACAATAGGCGGGTCTTCTGGGGCAGCAGTTAATGGAGAAGGCGGCCTAGCCGGTTCAGATGCTAGTACTGGCGGGTCTTTTGCTGCCTTTGCCTTCTTGGATTTAGCCTGACCGCTAAGGAAAAATATTGTAAGATAGTCAGCATCAAAATAAAAATTGATCAAACCCGGAAGAAAAGAGGATTTCTGATTACCCAGGAGCAGTCTTGAAAGCCGGAAATTGTGTTTGTGATGAGTCGCCTGAAGAACGAGACACCTCCTGAAAAGGTAAAAGAAAGGAGTTAAAAGAAATGCAAGGAGCAGGATTCATTAAAACAAGTTAAGGACAATAATAAGTAAACCTCGTTCGGGCATTTCCGAGGGGTCTGTTGAAGGACGACAGCCGGCTCATCTTCAATCTCAACTTCACGGCGGCTTTCATGTTGCTGCTTTTTCAAATGAAAGTTGGGACCCAAGTGAGCTAAGGGGTTAGAAAACCTTACTTTACGGATCACTCGTCGAACTTTGTGTCTTGGTAAGGGCTCTGAGTCGGAGGAAATGATAGTTACCTCTGCTTCCCCGGCTTGACTAGCCCCAGTGTCATCCTGGTAAGGATCAGTGACAATAAGATTGTTAAAAAGTTGGCCAAGGGAATCAAGGGCTACCTCCGAGTCAGACGAGTCATCAAGTTTCATCAAATCTTCAACGGTGGTTTTCTTTTTCTTCTTCGTTCTCCGGGTCGATTTCTAGGCGTTCATGGCGGCAAGTTTCGCCTTTTTGGCAGCTTCGTGATCGTATTTCACTTTCCAAAAGTCAGAGTTGGCCTACAAAGACAAGAGGAAGGATCAGTGATAAACAATACGGCTAGACAAAATACAAAGGAAAAAGATCAGAATGCCCTTACTTCTGGTACCGGGTTAAATTTATATAAGGGATTTAACCCAACAACGCTGCAATCTTCGTACTTCGCATTCACCAGAACATTTGACATTGCGACAACATCTTCTTCGGTTAGTTGAACCGGGGTATGACGGAGAGAGTCATCCGGGTCTCCACCATATTCATACATCAACTTTGAACGACGGTTTAATGGAATAATCTGCCATGAGATCCAGCAGCGGGTTAGATCGACTCCGGTTAAACCGTTACCCAACAAACCATTGATTCTTCTGATAGATGGAATCAGTTTTTTGCATTCAGCAACGGTAAGTTTATCTGGCAGGTCGAACTTGGTGTCAAGACGATCGAGGCGGTAACCCGGCAGTGGCTTCTCATTGGCGGGTGAGACGTCCTGACAGTAAAACCAAGTTTGGTTCCAGTCCTTTGGGTGACTCGGTAATACTATGAGAGGGAAAACTGCACCCTGCCAGTGCTGAATTGAGATGCCTCCAAGTTCTAAGCTAAGGCCATTGGTGCACTCGTTTTGCCGGTTCAGATAGAAGTACTCTCTAAATAGTTCCACAGTCGGCTCTTGCTGAAGATATACCTCACAGAGCACTTGGAAGTTACAAATATTGGATATGGAATTGGGCCCAATATCATGAGGATGGAGTTTGAAAAAGTGAAGAACTTCTCTGAAATTTTTTGAGCCGGGCGGTGAGAAGCCCCGGTTCATGTGATCAATAAAGATGATCACTTCATCGTCTTTTGGATTGGGTCGTTCTTCCTCCCGGTCAGGAGCACGATAAGACATGATGTTTTTTGAAGGTAGAAATCCAATGAGGAAGAACTCTTTCAGACGCTCCTCATTTATGGTTGAGGGGACCCAATTGCAGACGGTGGGTGTCTTTGACAGCATGATGTACAAGGGACTGGAAAAGGAAAAATAAAATGCCGGTTCAATTAACAGTTAAAGGTTGAAGTTGTAAAACAAGTAACGGCGGCTTAGCTAAGGGCTAATGACATATACGGAAAAGAAAGCCGGAGTGATAAGCCGCCATGACTACAGACTTTCTCAGAAAGCAGATCCTGCTAAGTGTTTGCATAAACAACTTTCACTAAACGGTTATTATTATTTCGGATCAAATGGTTGACCCAAAAAGAAAAAATTCCAGACCTAAAAGGTCTAGTGCAGACGAGTTCATCAGCTAACAAAGCGTTTATACAGGAAAAAGGGATCTACTTCTATCAAAAAAGAAGACAAAACAGCTACCACGACAATTCTGTAATATCTGATGATCAGAAAGAGGCATCGGGGGTAAAATCTATCGACAATCTGTAAAGAGCGGCGATGAACACCGACGAACACCAATGAACTCGAGAAGCTGTAATGCGGATCTGAGGCGGAGAAGGAAAGAGACTCACAGATGCAGATCTACTGCGGGAGTCCGTCGCGTTTCTCTAGACAAGTCAGGTCGACGCAGCAGCCGGACATGAGGAGATTTGCGGCAGCGGCGGCGGCGGCAGAGCTCGAACGGCAACAAGGCAGTGAGAGGAGGAAGACGACCGAAGGAGGAGAATGAAAAAAGACCTAAGTAGTAACTATTTATAAGGGGGTGCGCGAACAAGCGGGTGCGAAAATCAAGGAGACCCGAATAAATGATTATCCAAATAAACAGACGCCTCGATTCTCGGAAGGCATTAAAAATGAAAGATCCGTTGAAAGATGACGTCATGAAAGTTTTTTATGTTTCCAGAAGTTGACGTCACGGCGGGTTACAGAAGTTTTCAGACAGAGGATGGATTTCACCTAAATATTGAAGATTGACAAAGAACAAAGTTCAAAGTCAACCTGGGGCCTAATGTTGGGGATATTACTACCAGTATGACCCGCCCAGGAGGGGTCGGGTCAGCCCTGATGGTGGGTTACAGAAGAAGCCCGATAAACATTCAAGATGATAGTTTACTAAATGTATAAAAGGCCCAAAGGCCTGGGGCTGGCTTAAGGCCTGATACTACAAACCGCCGTATGTAAGGAAATACTTGTATAGAAAGGCATGTAAAGGAAGTCACCGAGCCGGACACGATTATGAGCCGGTCGGGACTCTGTAGGCCACCAGGCGTCAACCCGTGTATATAAGGGGACGACCCGGTGGCGGTTTAGGGCAAGAAACAACCAAGTCGATAACCAAGCCGGCGAGTTGAGCCTCTTGGAGATTGAAATGTCAGCAATACCAATCCCAACTAGACGTAGGATTTTACCTTCATCGTAAGGGGACGAACTAGTATAAAAACTCTCTTGTGTGTCCTTTGTCCCGATCAACCCCTTTAAGATTCCTAGTGCGATGGCCCTACGTCTAAGTCCTTGCTCTAGGACATCTACCGTGTCAACTCCATGACAAAATCGCTTGTATCTTCACAAGCTACTCGGCAAGATGGCATACGAGCTCCTCACCGATAACAAACCCCAAGTTGGATACTTTTGGGTATTCGGCTCAAAGTGCTACATTCTTGATAAGCATCATCATTCTAAATTTGCTCCTAAGTCTCATGAAGGTTTCCTACTTGGTTATGGCTCAAACTCTCACACATACCGTGTCTACAACAATTTCACCCGAAAGGTTGAAGAAACGGTAGATGTGAATTTTGATGAATCTAACGGCTCGCAAGTAGAGTAATTGCCAATTGATGTAGGAGACAAAGATCCCTCGGAAGCAATCCAAGACTTGTCTATTGGTAAGATTCGTCCAACAGAGATAAAGGAGAGTACCTCGTCCGTCCAAGTGGAAGCTTCTACCTCACGACAAGGTGAACCAAGAGTTGATATGGAAGCATCTACGAGTGGGACACACCAAGATGAAGAAAACGAGGAAGTGCACCAAGACGAACGTCAACAACCTCCTTCTCCACCACGACAAGAGAACGACAATGCTAACAATGAAGAAGGCCAAGAAGAAGAACAAGATGAAGAAGATGTTCAACCAATACCCAAGAAAAAGCTTTCACGAGTTCGAGAAAGAATTGCTAAAGATCATCCCGTGGAGCAAATCTACAATGATATCCAAACCGGGAGAATCACTCACTCTAAAACTCGTTTGGCTAACTTTTGTGAACATTACTCATTCATCTCTAGAATTGAACCTATGAAGGTTGAAGAAGCATTGGAGGATCCGGACTGGATAAATGCTATGCATGAAGAGCTACACAACTTTGAGAGAAATCAAGTGTGGACATTGGTCGAGAAGCCCGACAACAACCACAACATCATCGGTACCAAATGGGTGTTTCGCAACAAGCAAGATGAAGATGGAAAAGTGGTTCGCAACAAAGCATGTCTCGTCGCCCAAGGCTACACACAAGTCGAAGGTATGGACTATGGTGAGACATATGCTCCCATTGCTAGACTTGAGTCCATTTGCATCTTACTTGCTTATGCTAATCACCATGATATCACTTTGTACCAAATGGACATTAAAATTGCTTTTCTAAATGGTGAAATTGAGGAGGAAGTTTATGTTAAGAAACCTCCCGTCTTTGTCAATCCTAAGAAACCTAATCATGTCTACAAACTTCATAAAGCCCTTTATGGTCTTAAACAAGCTCCTAGAGCATGGCATAAATGCTTGACCAAGTTCCTTATTGAAAAAGGCTTTGAAATTGGAAAAATAGATTCTACTCTTTTTACTAAAAGGGTTAATAGAGAACTATTTGTATGCCAAATTTATGTCGATGATATTATATTTGGATCAACTAACCCTCATTTTAGTGAAAAGTTTGGGAAGCTAATGTCGGAGAAGTTTGAGATGTCTATGATGAGTGAACTCAAATTCTTTCTTGGTTTGGAAATCAAGCAAACTAAGGAAGGAACCTTTGTCTCTCAAACGAAGTACACCAAGGACTTATTCAATAAGTTCAATATGCAAGAATGCAACTGTATGACTAAACCCATGCCTACTAGTGGACATCTTGATTTGACCAAAGATGGTGAACCGGTTGATCAAAAAGTTTACCGCTCTATGATTGGTTCATTGTTATATCTATGTGCTTCACATCCCGATATCATGCTAAGTGTGTGCATGTGTGCACGATATCAAGATGCTCCTAAGGAATGTCATCTTAAGGCTGTGAAGAGGATAGTGAGATACTTAATACATACACCAAATTTTGGCATTTGGTATCCAAAGGGGGCTTCCTTTGATCTTGTTGGCTACTCCGACTCGGACTATGTCGGTGACAAGGTTGATAGAAAGTCCACTTCGGGTACTTGTCAATTCCTTGGTAGATCTCTTGTGTCTTGGTCTTCCAAGAAACAAAACTCGGTATCCTTATCCACCGCCAAAGCGGAATACATTGCCGCTGGTTCATGTTGTGCTCAATTACTCTGGATGACCCAAACTCTTAAAGATTATGGGATATATGTGAAACATGTTCCATTACTTTGTGACAATGAAAGTGCTATCAAGATTGCTCACAATCCCGTGCAACACTCTCGAACTAAGCATATTGAAGTTCGTCATCATTTCATCTGAGATCACGTTGCTAAGGGTGACATAAACCTTAAGCATGTTCGCATCGATAAGCAATTAGCGGATATATTCACTAAACCACTTGATGAGAAAGTGTTTTGCAGGTTAAGAAGTGAATTGAACATCATTGATGCTTCAAACTTGGAGTAGGAACTCCATTGGATACATGCAAGACTTGAGCTTACGACTAATCACTTGATATTTCTCCTATGATGATTATCTTATGTCTTGAAAATTTGCATCTTGCATGTTATCTAACCCTTGTAGGTACTTGGATGAACCTAATTCTATGAGATTGCAACTCACTCACATCTTGAGCAATCTCTACATCACCAAGTCTCTACACAATGGTGGTTGATGACAAGGAAGCACGAAACCTTTCGAACATATCCTTTGACAAATTCTATGTTGAGTTTCATGATTGTCATGTTGGATACACAAGTGCTCTTCCTTGCGAAAACTAACCCATGTAGGTAGATGAACTCAAAATCCAAAGGGTGCTCCCAACTCTTGATGGGATACATCAACCTTGAGCAACCCACATAGGTTCAACTACATGATCAAGATCAACACCGCCACCCAAGGTATGTTATTCCATCTTAGAGTAGCTTTACTCCAAGTCATGAGTCAAAGCAACTCGACAAGATGTGAATACATCAAGATACTTAAACGAAAAATGGTAACCCCATTTTGAGCTTAAACGATGAGTATGACCTATGATCAAGTGATCTCACTTGACTCCTAAGTCAATATACTCTAACATAGGTGACTTTGTCACCGCCCAACTCTAGGTGAAGTTCTCTTGTGTTCTTTTCTGTGTTCTTGCATTTGTCTCATGCATATTTGTTTCCCCTTTAAAAAAACTTCATCTAGATCTTTTAGTTTCTTTTCTTTGATTTTTGTTCTGCATTTTCTGCATCCAATTCATTGCATATCTTTGTGAGATCTTATCTGTCCAGTGAGCTGAGGTGACAAGTGTTTTTCTCTGTGATGAACTCGGTTCCACCGGTTTCATGTCTCCGGTCTAGCCAAAGAATTTCGAAGCAACCGAAGCATACAACTCGGTGACACCAATTTCACTACAGGAAAAACATTTTGCCATTTATTCCTGCTTTATTCTTGATCCAGCTCCACTCAATGAATCTTGTCCTCTGCAAGCATCACATTTACCTTAATGCTTTGTACTGTGATTCAAGGACCGAACCCATTCACAATAAATTCCAGAAGACCCTTCTTGGAAATTGATGTCAAAGGGGGAGAGAGAGATCACATCAAAGCTTAATCATATCTCTAGGGGGAGATCTCTAGGGGGAGGGAATACTCCAGAGTAATCTTCAAGGATCCCAGATGCTTGATGTTCAAGAGGAGAGATGCCACATGTCTTCTTGGGGGAAAGACATGTTCATATGTGCTTATTTGCATTAGCTCTGTTCATTTGTTTCTTTGAGCTCTATTTTTCTGTTCCCTATCTTCTCCTAGTATCCCATGCTAAATTCAGGGGGAGCAAGACATCCAAGGGAAATAAATTTATTAATTTCATTGCATATCTTTCTCTTTGGGGACATGTCAATATCTATCGTGGTACTATGTACTCACTCTACATGTCATCCCAGTCTTGGTACTCTTGTGGTTTCTTTTGTTTGCTCTAGCTAGTGGGTCTAACCTTGTTTACGCAGGCTCATCCCATCCTAGCCAACTCAAGATCACAAGGTAAGTATATGCATCATAGTCATGTGTATGAGAAATTCCTACAGATGTACATACTGTTTGCAAGAAGGACTCATGGGCATGAAGGTACATTTCCCATATTCATATCTTTTTCCCTGATGCATATAGCCAAGATACATGTAACACATTGCTACTCTGTCATGGTTATTGATAACCCACAAGTATTGGGGATCGCAACAGCTTTCGAGGGTAGAGTTTTTAACCCAAATTTATTGATTCGACATAAGGGGAGCCAAAGAATATTCTCAAGTATTAGCAGCTGAGTTGTCAATTCAACCACACCTGGAAACTTAGTATCTGCAGCAAAGTGTTTAGTAGCAAAGTAATATGATAGTGGTGGTAGCGGCAACAAAAGTAAAGACAACAAAAGTAATGTTTTTGGTATTTTGTAGTGATTGTAACAGTAGCAGCAGGAAAGTAAATAAGCGTAAACCAGTATATGGAAAACTCGTAGGCACCGGATCAGTGATGGATAATTATGCCGGATGCGGTTCATCATGTAACAGTCATAACATAGGGTGACACAGAACTAGCTCCAATTCATCAATGTAATGTAGGCATGTATTCCGTATATAGTCATACGTGCTTATGGAAAAGAACTTGCATGACATCTTTTGTCCTACCCTCCCGTGGCAGCGGGGTCCTATTGGAAACTAAGGGATATTAAGGCCTCCTTTTAATAGAGAACCGGAACAAAGCATTAGCACATAGTGAATACATGAACTCCTCAAACTATGGTCATCACCGGGAGTGGTCCCGATTATTGTCACTTCGGGGTTGCCGGATCATAACACATAGTAGGTGACTATAGACTTGCAAGATAGGATCAAGAACTCACATATATTCATGAAAACATAATAGGTTCAGATCTGAAATCATGGCACTCGGGCCCTAGTGACAAGCATTAAGCATAGCAAAGTCATAGGAACATCAATCTCAGAACATAGTGGATACTAGGGATCAAACCCTAACAAAACTAACTCGATTACATGATAAATCTCATCCAACCCATCACCTTCCAGCAAACCTACAATGGAATTACTCACGCACAGCGGTGAGCATCATGAAATTGGTGATGGAGGATGGTTAATGATGACGACAGCGATGAATCCCCCTCTCTGGAGCCCCGAACGGACTCCAGATCAGCCCTCCCGAGAGGTTTTAGGGCTTGGCGGCGGCTCCGTATCGTAAAATGCGATAATTTCTTCTTTCTGATTTTTTTCTCTCCGAAAGCAAATATATAGAGTTGGAGTTGGCATCGAAGGGCATCCAGGGGGCCCACGAGGTAGGGGCGTGCCCTAGGGGGGCGCGCCCCCCACCCTCGTGAACAGGGTGTGGGCCCCCTGGTCTTCATCTTTGGCGACGATTTTTTATTATTTTTTTCTAAGATGTTCTGTGGAGTTTCAGGTCATTCCGGGAATATTTGTTTTCTGCACATAAAACAACATCATGGTAATTCTACTGAAAACAGCGTTAGTCCGGGTTAGTTCCATTCAAATCATACAAGTTATAGTCCAAAACAAGGGCAAAAGTGTTTTGAAAAGTAGATACGACGAAGACGTATCAACTCCCCCAAGCTTAAACCCTTGCTTGTCCTCAAGCAATTCAGTTGACAAACTGAAAGAAAGAAAGAAAAACTTTTACAAACTCTATTTGCTCTTGTTGTTGTAACTATGTCAAGCCAGCATTCAAGTTTTCAGCATAGATCATAACTAACCACATTTGCAATAATTCTCAGGTCTCATAATTACTCATATCAATAGCATAATCAACTAGCAAGTCATAATAATAAATCTCGGATGACAACACTTTCTCAAAACAATCATAATATGATATAACAAGATGGTATCTCGCTAGCCCTTTCTGAGACCGGAAAACATAAATGCAGAGCACCTTTAAAGATCAAGGACTGACTAGACATTGTAATTCATGGTAAAAGAGATCCAATCATAGTCACACCCAATATAAATTAATAGTGATGAATGCAAATGACAGTTGTGCTCTCCAGCTAGTGCTTTTTAATAAGAGGGTGATGACTCAACATAAAAGTAAATGGATAGGCCCTTCGCAGAGGGAAGCAGGGATTTGTAGAGGTGCCAGAGCTCGGTTTTGAAATAGAGATAAATTGTATTTTGAGCGGTATACTTTCATTGTCAACGTAACAACTAAGAGATGGCGATATCTTCCATGCTAAACACATTATAGGCGGTTCCCAAACAGAATGGTAAAGTTTATACTCCCCCTCCACCAACAAGCATCAATCCATGGCTTGCTCGAAACAACGAGTGCCTCCAACATACATCAGGTCCCAGGGGGAGTTTTGTTTGCAATTAATTTTGATTTAGTTTGCATAAAGCATGGGACTGGGCATCCCGGTGACCAGCCATTTTCTCGTGA
Organism: Triticum aestivum; assembly: GCF_018294505.1. Taxonomy (NCBI): domain Eukaryota; kingdom Viridiplantae; phylum Streptophyta; class Magnoliopsida; order Poales; family Poaceae; genus Triticum; species Triticum aestivum. Next base: position 170,220,775 of record NC_057800.1, on the reverse strand, counting down.
GTGAGGAGCGGAGTCCACTCCTCTTGAGAATAACCCGCCTAACACGGAAGATAAGGACAGCCTTGGTTGATACATGAGCTATTCGAGCATACAAAACAGAATGTTTATTTGAAGGTTTAGAGTTTGGCACATACAAATTTACTTGGAACGGCAGGTAGATACCGCATATAGGAAGGTATAGTGGACTCATCTGGAATAACTTTGGGGTTTAAGGGATTGGATGCACAAGCAGTATTCCCGCTTAGTACAAGTGAAGGCTAGCAAAAGACTGGGAAGCGACCAACTAGAGAGCGACAACAGCCATGTACATGCATTAAAATTAATAAACATTGGATGCAAGCATGAGTAGGATATAATCCACCATGAACATAAATATCGTGAAGGCTATGTTGATTTTGTTTCAACTACATGCGTGAACATGTGCCAAGTCAAGTCACTTAAATCATTCAAAGGAGGATACCACCCCATCATACCACATCATAATCATCTCAATAGCATGTTGGCACACAAGGTAAACCATTATAACTCATAGCTAATCAAGCATGGCACAAGCAACTATGATCTCTAATTGTCATTGCAAACATGTTTATTCATAATAAGCTGAATCAAGAACGAGGGACTCATCATATTTACAAAAACAAAAGAGGTCGAGTTCATACCAGCTTTTCTCATCTCAGTCAGTCCATCATATATCATCATAATTGCCTTTCACTTGCACGACCGAACGGTGTGAATAATAATAAGAGTGCACGTGCATTGGACTAAGCTGGAATCTGCGAGCATTCAATAAACAGGAGAAGACAAGGCAATATGGGCTCTTGGTTAAATCAACAATAATGCATATAAGAGCCACTTCAACAATTTAATTATGGTCTTCTCCTACTGACCCCCAAAGAAAAGAAAAGAAATAAAACTATTTACACGGGAAAGCTCCCAACAAGCAAAAGAAGAACGGGAAATATTTTTGGGTTTTCTTTTTAATTATTACTACTACAGCAGAAAAATAAACTACTACTAATTTTTTTGGTTTTTCTTAAGGTTTAACAAACACACAAGAAGAAAGCAGGAAAAAGAAAATAAACTAGCATGGATATTACAGTGAAAAGTATGAGCACCGACATCTAGCAATGAGTGTGTGTGAACATAAATGTAATGTCGGTGAGAAATACGTACTCCCCCAAGCTTAGGCTTTTGGCCTAAGTTGGTCTATGGCCACGGCTGGCCTGGCGGATATCCATAATAATAGTTGTTGGGGTCGTACTGTGACGAAGAATAGTTGGGATCATACTGATGTGCAGCGGTTATCGCCTGCTGAGCTGCAGCGTGGAGTCGAGCTGCCTCCGCTCTCCTCTCGTACTCTTCTGCCTCCTCTCTGGTAATAACATATCTTCTTTTTGTCTGTGAATCAAAGAAGGCAGGAGCAGGGAGAGTAATACGGAAAACACGTCGTTTATCAAAAATTAAACGATATAAGAGAGGTGATTCAGGCCTCTCGACAAACTGGTGCGAAGCCATAGAGTCATAATCTAAATATGCAGGAGGCAACTCCATATCACCCTCACGAATGTCTATCTCAAGAAAATGAGCTAAGCGGGTTGCATAAATTCCTCCAAAGAAATCTCCATTATGTCTATTATGATGCAACCTACGAGCTACAATGGCTCCCATATGATAAGATTGGTCTCCTAACACAGCACTCCTAAGAATGCTAAGATCAGGGACACACATGTGACATGCTTCATCCTTAGCATTTATGCATCTACCGATGAAGAGAGCAAAATAATGTATAGCAGGAAAGTGAATGCTCCCTATGGTAGCCTGCGTTATATCTCTAGATTCCCCCACAGTTATACTAGCAAGAAAGTTTCTAAATTCAGATTTAGGGGGATCCCTAACACTACCCCATGATGGAAGTTTGCAAGCAGAAGTGAAATCCTCTAAGTCCATGGTATAAGATTTGTCATAGAGATCAAACATGACTGAAGGAGAATTACGCGAAGATGAATACTCAAACCTCCTCACAAATGAACTTGTGAGATCATGATACTGGGGGCATTTGTTAGCCTCAAAATCCTCAAGACCGGCATTGCGCAAATATGCTTTGAATTCTTCTTTAATTCCCGCACGGTCCATAAAATTTTCCGACGGCCATTCGCAAGGCCGTACTGGAGCGTCTCTTGGTGGATCCTCGTCAGCATCGCGCATAGCAATCCTGGGTCCTTGCTTCTTAGAGGAACCACCTTGGAACATCTTCCTAAGCATATTGTTTTTCTCTGAAAAATTCTGAAATTTTTAGTAACTTCAAACAAAAGTGAACCAACTTCAATAAAACTGATAGCAACTACTCCTACAAGTGCCTAGAGCCTATATCAAGCATTAGAACTACTTGGAACCATATAAATTTGACATGCAAGCTCAAGAACATGGTCACCTATGCAGCACAAATTTGCAAAGAATAAAGCACTAGAACAAAAACTAATTGGACCAATGGAGGAGTCACATACCAAGGAACAATCTCCCCAAGCAGTTTTGCGAGAGGTGCTTTGAGCAAGGAGATCGAAAATCACAGCAAAAGTGGCTGGAACTCGTGCTTGAGTTGGTTTTTCGGGTTTGTGTGAGACAGAGGAAGAAGATGGGTGCTGGGATAAGTGGAGGAGGGCCACCGTGGGCCCACGAGGCAGGGGGCGCGCCCTAGGGGGGGCGCCCACCACCCTCGTGGCCAGGTGGCAGCTCCTCCCGCGGTAATTTTTGCACAGTAAATCCTCAAATATTCCCGAAAAAATCATATTAAATTGGCATGGCATTCTGAGGACTTTTATTTTCGGGATATTTTTATATTGCACGGATAAGTCAGGAAACAGACAGAAAAATACTATTTTTACTTTATTTAATATAAATAACAGAAAGTAAAAGTGGGGTACAGAAGGTTGTGCTTCTAGTTTCATCCATCTCATGCTCATCAAAAAGAATCCACTAACAAGGTTGATCAAGTCTTATTAACAAACTCATTCCGATAATCATGAAACCGGAGAAATTTCGAATAACACTAAGTTACCTCAACGGGGATATGCACATCCCCAATAATAAGTATATCATATTTCTTCTTGACAGTAGGAAGAGGAAATTCAAAACCTCCAAATATAATCGATGGAATTTTTCCAATGGAGTTGATACTATGAACTTGAGGTTGTTTCCTCGGAAAGTGTACCGTATGCTCATTACCATTAACATGAAAAGTGACATTGCCTTTGTTGCAATCAATAACAGCCCCTGCAGTATTAAGAAAAGGTCTTCCAAGAATAATAGACATACTATCATCCTCGGGAATATCAAGTATAACAAAGTCCGTTAAAATAGTAACGTTTGCAACCACAACAGGCACATCCTCACAAATACCGACAGGTATAGCAGTTGATTTATCAGCCATTTGCAAAGATATTTCAGTAGGTGTCAGCTTATTCAAGTCAAGTCTACGATATAAAGAGAGAGGCATAACACTAACACCGGCTCCAAGATCACATAAAGCAGTTTTAATATAATTTCTTTTAATGGAGCAAGGTATAGTAGGTACTCCGGGGTCTCCAAGTTTCTTTGGTATTCCACCCTTAAAAGTATAATTAGCAAGCATGGTGGAAATTTCAGCTTCCGGTATCTTTCTTTTATTAGTAATGATATCCTTCATATATTTAGCATAAGGATTTGTTTTGAGCACATCAGTTAATCGCATACGCAAAAAGATAGGCCTAATCATTTCAGCAAAGCGCTCAAAATCCTCATCATCCTTTTTCTTGGATGGTTTCGGAGGAAAAGGCATGGGTTTCTGAACCCAAGGTTCCCTTTCTTTACCATGTTTCCTAGCAACAAAGTCTCTTTTATCATAACGTTGATTCTTTGATTGTGGGTTATCAAGATCAACAGCAGGTTCAATTTCTACATCATTATCATTACTAGGTTGAGCATCATCATGAACATCATCATTAATATTTTCACTAGGTTCATGTTCATTACCAGATTGTGTTTCAGCATCAGACATAGAATATCATTTGGATTATCAGGTGGTTCAGCAATAGGTTCACTAGAAGTTTGCACAGTTCTATCATTTTTCTTCTTCTTCTTTTTAGAAGAACTAGGAACATCAATATTATTTCTTTGAGAATCTTGCTCGATTCTCTTAGGGTGGCCTTCAGGATACAAAGGTTCCTGAGTCATTCTACCAGTTCTAGTAGCCACTCTAACAGCATAATCATTTTTCTTACTATTCATTTCATCAAGCACTTCTTTTTGAGCCTTAAGTACTTGTTCTACTTGAGTGGTAACCATAGAAGCATGTTTGCTAACAAGTTTAAGTTCACCTTTAATATTAGCCATATAATCACCCAAGCGTCTAATCATATAAGCATTTTCTTTTAATTGTCTACCAAAATAAGCATTGAAGTCGTCTTGCTTAAACATAAAGTTATCAAACTCATCCAAGCACTGACTAGCAATTTTAGTAGGAGGGACTTCAGCTTTATCATATCTATAGAGAGAATTTACCTTTACTACCTGTGTCGGGATATCGGGATCAGGAGGTTCTTCAGTAAATAAAGAATTGAGATCATATGTTTCTTCAACAGGCGGTATATTAAGACCATGTATTTCTTCAATAGGAGGTAAATTCTTAACGTCTTCAGCTTTAATACCTTTTTCTTTCATAGATTTCTTTGCCTCTTGCATATCTTCGGGACTGAGAAATAGAACACCTCTCTTCTTCGGAGTTGGTTTAGGAATAGGCTCAGTAATTGGAGCAGGAGCTGGCTCAGGAGGTGCCCAATTATTTTCATTTGTCAACATATTATTCAATAGAATTTCAGCTTCATCCGGTGTTCTTTCCCTGAAAAGAGAACCAGCACAACTATCCAGGTAATCTCTGGAAGCATCGGTTAGTCCATTATAAAAGATATCAAGTATTTCAGGTTTCTTAAGAGGATGATCAGGCAAAGCATTAAGTAACTTGAGAAGCCTCCCCCAAGCTTGTGGGAGACTCTCTTCTTTAATTTGCACGAAGTTGTATATTTCCCTCAAAGCAGCTTGTTTCTTATGAGCAGGGAAATATTTAGCAGAGAAGTAATAAATCATATCCTGGGGACTACGCACACAACCAGGATCAAGAGAATTAAACCATATCTTAGCATCACCCTTTAATGAGAACGGAAATATTTTGAGTATATAAAGTAACGCGATCTCTCATCATTAGTGAACAGGGCAGCTATATCATTTAACTTAGTAAGATGTGCCACAACAGTTTCAGATTCATAGCCATAAAACGGATCAGATTCAACCAAAGTAATTATATCAGGATCAACAGAGAATTCATAATCCTTATCAGGAACACATATAGGTGAAGTAGCAAAAGCAGGGTCGGGTTTCATTTTATCTCTAAGTGATTCTTTGTTCCATTTAACTAATAACCTCTTAAGCTCATATCTATCTTTGCAAGCTAAAATAGCGGCAGAAGATTCCATATCAAAAAGATAGCCCTCAGGAATAACAGGCATATTTTCATCATCACTATCATCATCGTATTCAGATTCAATAATTTCTTTTTCTCTAGCCCTAGCAATTTGTTCATCAAGAAATTCACCAAGGGGCACAGTAGTATCAGGCATAGAAGCAGTTTCATCATAAGTATCATGCATAGCAGAAGTGGCATCATCAATAACATGCGACATATCAGAACGAATAGCAGAAGCAGGTGTAGGTGTCGCAAACTTACTCATAACAGAAGGTGAATCAAGTGCAGAGCTAGATGGCAGTTCCTTACCTCCCCTCGTAGTTGAGGGATAGATCTTGGTTTTTGGATCTCTCAAGTTCTTCATAGTGTCCAGCAGATATAAATCCCAAGTGACTCAAAGAATAGAGCTATGCTCCCCGGCAACGGCGCCAGAAATTAGTCTTGATAACCCACAAGTATAGGGGATCGCAACAGCTTTCGAGGGTAGAGTATTCAACCCAAATTTATTGATTCGACACAAGGGGAGCCAAAGAATATTCTCAAGTATTAGCAGCTGAGTTGTCAATTCAACCACACCTGGAAACTTAGTATCTGCAGCAAAGTGTTTAGTAGCAAAGTAATATGATAGTGGTGGTAGCGGCAACAAAAGTAAAGACAGCAAAAGTAATGTTTTTGGTATTTTGTAGTGATTGTAACAGTAGCAGCGGGAAAGTAAATAAGCGTAAACCAGTATATGGAAAACTCGTAGGCACCGGATCAGTGATGGATAATTATGCCGGATGCGGTTCATCATGTAACAGTCATAACATAGGGTGACACAGAACTAGCTCCAATTCATCAATGTAATGTAGGCATGTATTCCGTATATAGTCATACGTGCTTATGGAAAAGAACTTGCATGACATCTTTTGTCCTACCCTCCCGTGGCAGCGGGGTCCTATTGGAAACTAAGGGATATTAAGGCCTCCTTTTAATAGAGAACCGGAACAAAGCATTAGCACATAGTGAATACATGAACTCCTCAAACTATGGTCATCACCGGGAGTGGTCCCGATTATTGTCACTTCGGGGTTGCCGGATCATAACACATAGTAGGTGACTATAGACTTGCAAGATAGGATCAAGAACTCACATATATTCATGAAAACATAATAGGTTCAGATTTAAAATCATGGCACTCGGACCCTAGTGACAAGCATTAAGCATAGCAAAGTCATAGCAACATCAATCTCAGAACATAGTGGATACTAGGGATCAAACCCTAACAAAACTAACTCGATTATATGATAAATCTCATCCAACCCATCACCGTCCAGCAAACCTACGATGGAATTACTCACGCACGGCGGTGAGCATCATGAAATTGGTGATGGAGGATGGTTGATGATGACGACGGCGACGAATCCCCCTCTCTGGAGCCCCGAACGGACTCCAGATCAGCCCTCCCTAGAGGTTTTAGGGCTTGGCGACGGCTCCGTATCGTAAAACGCGATAATTTCTTCTTTCTGATTTTTTTCTCTCCGAAAGCAAATATATACAGTTGGAGTTGGAGTTGGCATCGGAGGACATCCAGGGGGCCCGCGAGGTAGGGGGCGCGCCCTAGGGGGGCACCCCCACCCTCGTGAACAGGGTGTGGGCCCCCTGGTCTTCATCTTTGGCGAGAATTTTTTATTATTTTTTCTAAGATGTTCCTTGGAGTTTCAGGTCATTCCGAGAATATTTGTTTTTTGCACATAAAACAACATCATGGCAATTCTGCTGAAAACAGCGTCAGTCCGGGTTAGTTCCATTCTACAAGTTAGAGTTCAAAACAAGGGCAAAAGTGTTTGGGAAAGTAGATACGACGAAGACGTATTAGTTATGCTCTCACATGCTTCTATATTCCATATTCACATGTTTGCATACATGTAGGGGGAGCCTATGCTTGTTACATGTCTTTCCAAAGCTTTACTTGCTATTCTGTATATCTTTATCTAAAAGCTTTGATGTATGTTGCCATCAATTACCAAAAAGGGGGAGATTGAAAGCACAAGTGCTCCCTGGGTGATTTTGATAATTAATGACAACATATCTCTTGTTGGACTAATACTTTTACCTAGTATGTTTCAAACAAGTTCAACAAATTAAGTGGCATGGACTAAAGGATGTGGAACCCCTTCAAGATGCTAAGGACAAAGGATTAGCTCAAGCTTCAAGTTCAAGACTCTACATTTTCTATTTTAGTGATCCAAGATCACATCGAGTCTATAGAAAAAGCCAATACTATCAAGGAGGGATGAGGTGTTGCTTGATGAGGTTCTTGCTTCATAGTGCTTAATGATATGCTCCAAAACCCTCAACTACCTTCCCACATCCACATATGACCTAAACCAAAAGTCAAACTCGGCCCCACCGATTCTTTCTATCCAGAGCCACCGAGTTCAGTTGACATAGCCACTGCCAGAAACCCTAATCAGTTCGGTCTCGCTGATGGGATCTCGGTGTCACCGAGATGGGCTTGCAAACTCTATGTTACCTGTTGCAACATTTTTGGTCCCACCGAGATATGCAATCGGCCCCACCGAGTTTGCTTGGCCAACTCTCTGTTTCACTTATTACCCAAATAGGTCCCACCGAGTTTGAGTAATCGGTCAAACCGAGTTTTGGTTTACCCTAACCGTAGCACATCGGTCCTACCAAGTTGATCCAGTCGGTCCCACCAAAAAACCCTAGCGGTCACTGGATTTGCTGAATCAGTCCGACCGAGTTTATCAATTCGGTCCCACCGAGATTGGTAAATTGTGTGTAACGGTTAGTTTTTGTGTGGAGGCTATATATAACCCTCCACCCACTCTTCATTCGTAGAGAGAGCCATCAGAACATACCTGCACTTCCAATACACATTTTCTGAGAGAGAACCACCTACTCATGTGTTGAGGCCAAGATATTCCATTCCCACCATATGAATCTTGATCTCTAGCCTTCCCCAAGTTGCTTTCCACTCAAATCTTCTTTCCACCAAATCCATATCCTGTGAGAGAGAGTTGAGTGTTGGGGAGACTATCATTTGAAGCACAAGAGCAAGGAGTTCATCATCAACACACCATTTGTTACTTCTTGGAGAGTGGTGTCTCCTAGATTGGCTAGGTGTCACTTGGGAGCCTCCGACAAGATTGTGGAGTTGAACCAAGGAGTTTGTAAGGGCAAGGATATCGCCTACTTCATGAAGATCTACCGCTAGTGAGGCAAGTCCTTCGTGGGTGATGGCCATGATGGGATAGACAAGGTTGCTTCTTCGTGGACCCTTCATGGGTGGATCCCTCCGTGGACTCGCGCAACCGTTACCCTTCGTGGGTTGAAGTCTCCATCAATGTGGATGTAAAATAGAACCACCTATCAGAACCATGACAAAAACATCTGTGTCTCCAATTGCGTTTGAATTCTCCAAACCCTTCCCTTTAAATTCTTGCAAGTTGCATGCTTTACTTTCCACTGCTCATATACTCTTTGCATGCTTGCTTGATATGTATTGTGTTTGTTAAACTTGTGCCAAAATTCCACTTCAACTTAAAGAAATTAAAAACTACAACTTTTGGTACTTAGTGTCTAATCACCCCCCCTCTAGACACCTCTTCTCGATCCTTTCACACGGGCAGAGGATCGGGCCCCTCCGACAGCTGTGGGTTTCCTCCCTCGCCGATGATGACCGCGTGAACGATGCACCTAGTCCTCTACACACACCAGGCGAAGGGATACGGTTGGATCTGTGACCAGCGGTGAGCAGAGAGAAAATGTTGCTACCGCTGTCTTGTTTAGGTCTGTAGAGGACGAGTGAATAAAGAGAGCAACCCTAGTAAAGCAAGCGCTCAGGCCCCAGCGTACATATATAGTGGAGTGATTATATTTTTCTCTCCACAACAAGTGTTTCAATTTGTGTATGTGGCATTAAAGAAAAGAAACTCTCTATTTAAGGTGAGTACCTGTACGATTCCTACTTACTACTACTACTACCTCCGTCTTGGTTTATAGGTGACCTTTGTAGTTCGTGCCAAATTTTGACCAAATATTTAGCTAACAAAATGTTAATCCATGTCAAAAAAAATTATATCATTGGCTTCGTATTTCAACATAGTTATCAATGATATAATTTTTCGTAACATTCATGAACGTTTTGTTAGTTCAATCCATAGTCAAAATTTTACACAATATACAATGGGGACCAATAAACCAGGACGGAGGTAGTAGTATTACTCGTATTGTTCACTTGTGCTCCCCGGCCATCCATTCATTGACCAACCCCACGGGTGAATAAACATACAGTACTAGTATTTATATAGAACGAACAAGCTCGAACTATTTTCGCGTAGTTAAAAGTTGAGGGCGGGGCTTTTCCCGGGCAGTACGCGCGGCAGTTTTCACGTAGGCGGTTTGACAGAGAGGCGAGGAGGGTGAGGGAGTAGAGGATTCAACTTACTTACTGCTGGAAAGGTCGGGATGTCCGATTTGACGGCACGTTACTGCTGGAAAGACTTGTGATATGACTACTCACTATAGTAATGAATTATTGGCGGTACGACCGGGGTGATGCCCCCCTTCCGTTCCGCACTCTAATCTGGTGCATGACACGTCGACCTGGATGCTGGCTCTCCCACATGTCGGAGAAGTACGTAGGAGGAGTGCGAACCACGACAGAGGAGTGCAAACCACGGTAGCCCAGTGAATCAGTAGTAGAAAACAATGTGCTGATATGGCCATAAAAAACAATGGCCCTATTTGGATACTCTAACTCAGTTAGAAGTTAGAGTTAGATTCTAACCCTGAACTAACCCTGAACTAAGTCTAACCAAAGAGCTCTTTGGATGGTAGGGTTAGATTGGTAATAAATATTCTTTCTCAATCATTTGACTACTTTGGACCCTGTTTGGATGGGAGGGGTAACTTTTTTACTATTTTTTCTAGTGGGCCCATGAGAACTAACCCAATTATGCTACTCTAGTGTGGGCTAGTTTTTGGGTGGGTTAGATCCAACTAACCCAAACTAACCCATCATGTTTGGATACTTTTGGGTTATTTGAGCCCCAACTAACTAAAACTAACTCTAACTTAGGGATCCAAACAAGGCCAATGTGCTACGGTCTAGACTGTAGCATGTATAGTACTACTCCTCTTTGTTTGGATCCCTGAGTTAGAGCTAGTTTGGGTTGAAGTAGCCTCAAATTATGCAAACATGAGGGTTTAGTTTGAGCTAGTTTGCTCTAACCCAGCTAAAAAAATAGGGACTAGGGACTTTTTAGTTGGGACTAGAAAAAGTCCTAGGACTTATGAACCAAACAGGGCCTCAAGCACCTATGGAGGCAACTGCCGCTCGCATCTATCGCATGTTAGGAGAAGTTCCCGTCGATGATGAGGTGCCTATGGTGCCTATTGTGCACTGCGACCAAGGTGGAGAGGAAAACGAGAGAACTATGTATTTATTTACGGTGTAAATTCACTCGTTTTGCTCCATATGTACTCCGTCTCGGTGTAGTCTAATCACTTGTTGAAATCTCTAGAAAGGAAAATACTCCTTTCTAGTTTACAGGGCTATACTAGCAAGTAATAGTGGGCTCACATAGCAATTTTGTCTCATGCAAGAGCCTGGCTATATGTGTGCTCCAAGGTTCGGAACTGCCATGTTCAAGTTGCGCTTGGCTCTTCGCCTACTACTACTGCTTCTATAGTATCGAATCCACTGCTGCATGGCCATCCACCGCGAGCAGGAGGGATAACTTGATGTAGTACTACTATAAGCAAAATCCTATCCTCGTCGACGAGCCACCCCGCGCATGGGCAAGGGAGAAGGCTAGTAGTAAAATCAAGCTTCTCCTCGTTGTACGAGTTGACATACCCGCAGTGTACAGTACTCCATTTGCTGCAACCTCTAACATACCCCACCACAAATTAAAATATATATTCATGTCTTGACCAGATGAGCGTGCAAACTACAATCACCAGGATGACATGTAGGGCCAGAAGATTATTTTAATAAAAAAAGCATGGAGCCGACCCCAATGATTTTAAAGCTTACAGGCATGGTACACACTATCCTAGACTACTCTACACATGAAACTGCCACACGAGCATCCGGGCTGCGCTTGGCTCTTCGCCTCTTTGGGAAGTCGAACAATGATGGAGTACTACTGCAGTGGAGGAGTACTACGGTATGCTTCTGGCCATCTGACACCGGTTGAACTGCTGCATGTCCACCGCGTGCTGGAGGGAGAGCATGTAGCGACTGAAAGCTTCTCCTGGTCCTGCCAGCCACCACGCTCATGGGTGAGGGAGGGACGCAACTTCATTGACTTACTGCTCCTACCTTTGCGTCTATGACAGGTGGGCCCAATAGGAGGATGGCCCACCTGTCATGCAGCCAAAGGCAGGTGCGGTTAAGGCGAGAGGGTGTTGTAGTAATCAAACTTCTCGGTCTTGTACGAGTTGACGCGACACATCAAAGCACGGCACTCGATATATTTCAATAATTTGCGTTTACCGATGCATTAATTACAACGCATGCATGCATGTCATGACTCTCCTTTTGATACTTGCACCTTGAAGTAGTATGAATATGTGACGGTAAAGCTTTGTAATGCCTCGGCCCTAATAAAGCGAGGGATGGTTGTGCACGAGGAGGGCAGAATTCCGAGGAGGGCAAGATCATGCAGACGGAACAAGACCCGACGATGGAGATCTCTATGGTCTCGATGGACCTCACCTTGCTCCACTGCCCCTTGTGCCTCCGCCCCTTGAAGCCTCCAGTGTATGAGGTTCGAATACACCTCCTCTGTTCGGCTGATCGAGCAAGGTGCAGGTTTCTTGATTGATGTGTTGTTCAATTGATTTGTGCAGTGCAAGGGAGGGCACCTGGCCTGCGCGGACTGCCATGTCGAGCACCCCGGGAACCAGCGGTAGTGCCAAAAGTGCGAGCATGGCGGTGGCTTCGACGTGCGGAACACGGTGGTCGACGCCGTCCTCTCCTCGGTGAGAGTGGAGTGCTCGCACGAAGGTTGTGGGCTCTATGTCACTTACCACAAGCTCGCTGATCACCAGAGCGTGTGTCCGCTCGCGCCCTGCAAATGCCCTGTGCCTGTTTGCGGCTATGAAGGCCCGCCGGCGGTGCTCTCCCGCCACATCAGCACCATGCATCCCATGCCCGTGCACAGGATCCAGTATGGCAAGGTGCTCCAGCTACAAGTGCCACTGTCGGAGCCACGGCTCTTGCTGTTCGCGGAGGAGGACGACTGCGGGTTTTTCTTGGTCGGCGGCATGCTCGACATCGGCGTGCCTATCATCGTGTCGGTCGTCTGCGTCAGAGCGGGGTCGTCCCCACTTTCGCACTACGTAGCCAAGCTGTGGGCGAACGGCCTGCTAGGGGAGCCCAAAGGCAGGACCGACGCCGTCAAGGTGGAAATGGTGGTGACAAGCAGCAAGGATCCCGGTGACGTCGCCTTGCACGAGCTGACCTTCTTCACAGTTCCGCCCAAGCTGTTGGCCGGGGCTAAGCTGGTGTCCCTCCACATTCAGATCAACAAGCTCACATCCTAAATGATTCTACAGTGCCTTCTGTTTATCTTAGTAATATGCTAATATAGGGGTTAGCTCGGTCTACTTTAGCTTAAGATATGGTGGGCTTTGGTGGCGATGCAGCAATTACTTCAACATCAGATCGGCAGTTAAAGTAATTTCCAATAGTCGAACAGATATTTTGTGTCTGTTGGATATAAAGATCCTTTGGGTAAGAAGTATAACTTCTTATAAGAAGTAAGTATAACAGCTTATATGCTTGTTTGTTCAGGAAGTGTTGCATACTTGTGCGAGTTGACGCGACACATCAAAGTAGTACTACTAGTAGTACTCCCTCCGATCCTAATTTCTTTGCGCATGAGGCTGGTCATAGTAGGAGTAACATAGGTAGTAACATAGATGCCACATAAGCAAAAATGATGAGGTGGCAAGTAATTAATGAGGAGAGAGGCAAATAGAGAGTGGGGAGTAACTTAGACTAGTGTTATGCATATACCAAAACCTCGTGCGTGTTGGTGTCGTGTGCAGCCTGCACATTAACCAGAACCTCGCGCCTCCATCTTAGCCTCCGCGTTTTAAACTTCTCAATCTCAAGGCCAAGGAGCAACATGAAACCTATGATAGAGCCAATCGGATGGTTGAGAACACTACAATTCGTAGCTACAGATGTGTGTGTGAGAGAGGACGAGTGTGTGTGTGCACCTCTTCTCTTCCTGTATAACGTACTAAACTCAGAGTACAAGTGTATGTGGGTGGCATCGACCTAGGGAGCAGTGATGGTGCGTGCGAGAAGTCCCGAGAGATAGATGTAATGCGTCTGAAAAAAAGACTAGTCTATAGCTTGCCACGAGGCTATTCCTGTCGAACACCAAGCGTAAGATATGTATTCGACGGTGCCAGTAATTGCACCTACACAATAGTAGAAAAAACTAGTACCATGGCATATGTTACACCACGGCCGAGAACGCGTGCCCACGGTACGCCATCCGGGAATAGTGCCACACTTCGAAACTAGAACCGTCAATAAATTTTGAGTGCGTCTCGTCACATTCCAAATTACTACTACTACCATGCTATATTTAATTGCAAACATGTTCACACCGATCACAACCTAAACGGTTTGCCATTTAGGAGTGTATTAGTAGTACTTGGTTATAAATACTACTATGCCAAGATGACTGCACATTCCTCCTCAACTCCTCATCCACAAAAAACAATCAAGTCAATCAAGCCATGGCCAGCGTGAGTTCTGGGTCGAGAGATTTCCACCAGGGAGAGGCGAGCATGGAATAGGAAGCACGAGAGATGTCCCACCTCGCCACGAAAGCAGCCGACATTCCAGCCACGCAGCAGTAGCAGCACAGAGGTCCCGTCGCACCGCCGAAGCAGCACGGAGGTCCCGCCGCGCCGTCGATGCAGCAGACTGGTCCGGCCATGCCGCGGAAGCAGCGGAGATGTGCTGTCATGTCGCCGAAGTAGCACGGAGGTCCCGCTGCGCCGCGGCAGCCTTGGAAAATTTCTCGCGGGCAGGCGAGGACTCTTACAGGCAAATGCATGCGATGGTCCATAGCCAGATGGATCAGATCTCCGGCTGAGTGAGGTTGCAGGACGAGGCTGCCGGCGTCATCCGGCAACTGGGGGAAAGCAATGCGAAGCTCCGGGGTGAGAGCGACCTTCTGAGGGCGAAGATCGCCGGAAGGGCGAAGCAGGAGGAGGAGACCGCTGCCTTGTTGCAGAGGACGGGCGTCATCATCAAGTAACTTATGGATGAGAATGCCATGCTCCGCATCAAGCGCAACAGGCTGGTGGAGGAATCCATGGATGCTACCAAGCAGCGTATTAAGGACATGAAAATGATGAAAGAGATCATCGCCCACCGCCAGAACTAGTCTCCGCGACCTGCAGCGCATAAAGAAAGTAGAGATCAGCAAGCCAGATCGGTGTATGTGTCTTCCTTCTTCTTTTGCGCTTGTGTATTTCGGGCGTAGCCGCATGTGGCTTTTTTAATTATCTTCCTAATTATGTAATACAATTATTATCCACTCTCGTCGTCCATATATATATATATATATATATATATATATATATATATATATATTCATCAGTCTTGCTATAAGTCGCAATAGATGATATATAGGTCCGTCGGATCTTACATCAAGATCCGTGCAAAATTTTCTTTTTAGATTTTCTTTTTTCTCTCTTAAATCTCAGTCGACTGAGACATCGCCACGCCATTAAACAGAGGCTCTGGCACCATTAATGGAGACCTTGGGAGAGAGGTGGATGGAAGATGGAGGTCAAAGGGCTCTCCTCCCGATAAGCACGCTCAGGGGTCTGATCGCGCGCCTCCCGTACTCAAATAGCTACCCTGCACGGCGCCTCCTAGCTAATAAAAAAAGGGGATGCGTGGCGGCACGTAAATGGTAAATAGAACGCCCACGGTTTCAATAATACTTGTGTTTCCAATTGTAACGTGACAGCACTTGTTCCAAAATGACTTTGCTGATTGTTAATGTGTGCGCCTTCGCAAATCGGACAACAAAATTACCACAACATGTTGGTGCCATCTCATGACACCAAGCCAAGTTTCATGATTTTCATGCGTGTTTCGGATTTACAAGAATTAAAAAACCAAGTTTCTCAATGTTTCCAGCCGAGCAACGACGCCCAAATTATTGAATTTCATTCCCATTTCTTGCATGGGACCTAGAAATTTACCCGAGGACACACATGTGATTTTTTAACCAGATTTGGTGCACTGGAGCATGTGCTTGCATTTCAAATTTGAATTATGCACACAAAGGTGACACGTTCCCTCTCAGAACCACAAGCCTTCTTGAGAGAAGCTCCGGTTTGCAAGGAACTTATACCAAAACTTGTTCCTATTCTGCCAAATTTTTTTACCACAGCATGGTAGTACCATGACATGACACCATGCAAAGTTTCATGATTTTCATGCGTGTTTTGGATTTACAAGAATTTTAAAACCAAGCTTCTCAATGTTTTCGTCCAAGCCACGATGCCCAGATGTTTGAATTTCATTCCCTTTTCTTGCATGGGACCTAGAAATTCACCCGAGGACACACATGTGATTTTTCAATCAACTTTGGTGCACGGGAGCATGTGCTTGTAGTTCAAATTTGAATTATGCACATTAAATGACCAGAAACTCAATTTATGTATAAAAAAGGCCAAACAAACCTGAAATAATTCCAAAATTTAATAGGGCACTCATGTAGTTCTATGTTGCCTCCGTAAAGAAACTCAAGGGGGCAGCGTATATTGTTTCACACTGTAAGGTGACACGTTCCCTCTCAGAACCACGAGCCTTCTTGAGAGAAGATCCGGTTTGCAAGAAGTTTATACCAAAATTTGTTCCTATTCGGCCATTTTTTACCAGGCCATGGTAGTACCATGACATGACACCATGCCAAGTTTCATGATTTTCAGGCGTGTTTTGGATTTACAAGAATTTTAAAACCAAGTTTCTCAATGTTCTCGGCCGAGCCACGATGCCAAAATGTTTGAATTTCATTCCCATTTTTTGCATGGGACCTAGAAATTCACCCGAGGACACACATGTGATTTTTCAACCAACTTTGGTGCACGGGAGCATGTGTTTGTAGTTCAAATTTGAATTATGCACATTAAATGACCAGGAACTCAATTAATGTTTAAAAAAGGACCAAACGAACCCAGAATAATTCCAAAATTTAAGAGGGCACTCATGTAGTTCTATGTTGCCTCTGTAAAGAAACTCAAGGGGGCAGCATATATTGTTTCGCACTCAAAGGTGACACGTTCCCTCTTAGAACCACGAGCCTTCTTGAGAGAAGCTCTAGTTTGCAAGAAGCTTATACCAAATCTTGTTCCAAATCGGCGCAATTTTTTACCACAGCATGTTAGTGCCATGACATGGCACCATGCCAAGTTTCATGATTTCCAGGCGAGTTTTGGATTTACATGAATTTAAAACCCAAGTTTGTCGATGTTCTCGGCCGAGTCACGACGCCCAGATGTTTGAATTTCATTCCCATTTCTTGCATGGGACCTAGGAATTCACCCAAGGACACACATGTGATTTTTCAACCAACTTTGGTGCAACGGAACATGTGCTTGTAGTTCAAATTTGGATTATGCACATTAAATGTCTAGAAACTCAGTTAATGTATAAAAAGGCCAAACAAACCCGGAATAATTCCAAAATTTTAACAGGGCACTCATATAGTTCTATGTTGCCTCTGTAAAGAAAATCTAGGGGGAGGTAGTGTATATTGTTTCACACACAAAGGTGACACGTTCCCTCTCGGAACCACGAGGCTTGCTGAGAGAATCTCCGGTTTTGCAAGAAGCTTATACCAAAACTTGTCCCAATTCAACCAAGAATTATATACATATAAAAACAGGGTTTAGATTATCCCGAACATCTCGCCACCTAGACAAATGTACTCTGATTTGAATTCAACATAAAATGAATACAAATATTTGAATTGGAGATCGTATGCTACATGTAGTTTATAGTGAAATATGATTACTACTATATGCATTTTTTTGTTATCAAGATAATATCTAAATGATTGTATAACTTGACAACAATCATACTCAAATAAGGAAAATTGATTCAAATTTAGTCCATATGGTAGACGACAATATATATGTTCATAGGGTGGAGTAAAATGTTCATATATGATGGAAGATCAAAATGTAGGAATACATCCATTATAAACTGCAACGTCACCTAATGATATATTCGAATTCAACATAACATGGATTCAAAAATTGAAATTCGAGATCCTGGCATTTGTAATCATATAAAAAGGGACATGACTCTTTCTTTTGATGGGAATTGATTTTTTTTTTGTTGTTGAGGGAAGTGCGAATCGATTTGGTACTGTATAGGGTAATCTTGTTCTCTCGATTTTTTTTTACATTTTTCTTGTAGTTTTTTCAATGACATTTATAGCAATATAGTAAAAGGGGACATGACGCTCTTGTGTCTTGTATGAATTTTTTTTGTACACGTTAAGTTTGTTCTGCCGAACAAGGAATCCGAGCCTTGTTATACCAAAATTTTAAGCTCGAGTATCTTTTGTCATATCCGCTTTGAAACTCCCGCCTCTTCAACTTGCGACGCGCCTTGTTATCCTGAAATTTCGACACACGCGAAAACTCCCTCCTCATCCAAAATCGGTCCCGCGGCCCAGACACGCGACATCCCCCTTCTACCCCTCGGGCGGAAATGCTGGCTCGACGTCGCGGTGTCAAAACCGGTGGGGGTACACTGGTAACTTACCCTACATTTCAGACCAGCGCGTCCCTAAGCCACGGCTCCCCCTTCCTTCCCCTTCGTCCCCCCATTCGTACACCGAGGCCGCCAAAACCCATGAAACCCCACGCTTCTCGGTCAGCCTGCCGACCGCCGCCCAGCCAGAGACTCTTCCCCGACGACGTCGTCCACCGCAACAGCTCGTAGTCCCTCATCCACCGCACCGGATGACGATCCGTCGTTGATATCGTCATCCCGCCAGATCAGCCGCTCCGTCCTCCACCTCCAAGGAGCTGCCCCTACGTTTGCCTCGTCTATTGCACCACCTCCATCCCCACAGCACCGTCTTGACCTGCCCCATCGGAACCACAACACCATCACCAATTCCTCCGATGAAGCCGAGGCCAACTCGGCGCCACCAAGGAGGTTCTGCACTCACTACTGCATTTTATCTTTTATTTGATCTCACTGGGATGCCGATGCTCGATACCGAGCAGCCATGGCGGGTCTCCATCGACGGCGCCGTCGCCGGCCACTTCATCCACGGCGTCTCTCCCCCATGTCGTTGCTTCCTCGGAGGCCACTTCGTGCTGCTGCTGCTCTATTGTGCTATTGCTGTCGGTCGCGCTGCTGCTCCGCTCTTGCTCTCGTTCGTGTTGCTGCTCTGCTCTTGCTCTCGCTCATGTTGTCGCTGCTGCTGTTGCACGACCTCCAGCAGCTACAGGAGTTGCTGGTTTAGCACTCGCTCGCGGTTCTGCTGCACGACTTGCTCTCTGCTAGTGCGTTCCCTGCTCAAGCATCTGCTGATTTAGATCACTGCTTCTCTGCTACTAGTTCTCGAACGCCCTAAACATCTATTGCAATGATCTTCTACCAGTTCAGTCAGTTTCGACAGTAAAATTCAGTTTTGACTGTAAAGTTCAGTTTCTTCAGTTAAGTTCAGAGTAAACAGTATTTACAGCATCTGTCGGAGCGGCTGTGGCGCGGCTGATGTGTTTTACATCTAGCAATTTTTGGTGATGTATTTTACATCATCTATTGTAGATGATATTAGAGTCCCACTTCAGATTAACATTGTATGTCTTGTCCTGCTTCATCCCCGATGTCGTACACCTCACCGGAGCTGCTGCAACGACGGGACCGTCCATCACAGCGGAGCAGTACCCTCGGCGCCATTTCCAGAGGCCTCAGATCTTCTTCCCCGCCTCCGATAATCACACTAGCATTAGCACCCTCCACGTCCAACCCAATGATGCTGAGGTCAACAAGGCTATGCCAAAGAGGTTTTACACTCGTCGCATCACTTTGTTATTGTGCATTCATGTTGATCCCTCAGGGATCCTTTGCTATGGAACTACAATTGTACTACTATTCGTGCATTTGGTTAGGAGTGGAGCAAAGAAAAACTGGAGGATTTTTTCCTATGGTGTCTCTTTCAAAGAAAAATGGTAGGAATTTTAATATCCAGTTGGACGTCCCTTTCAAATTAATATGCATGAAGAACAGGACTAATTGCATTACTAGCAAAATAAGATTCTTATTTTTTTCATTTTCACGTGGTTTGACTTTAATTTGACCATGTTTCTCCATTCCTGTGTTCTTCCAATTCATGTGAACCAAACACCGAGGTTCACAGAAATCCTATGTTTACAAATGCTTTGGTTTACATGTGCATTCCTATCTTATTCATGTGTTTTCCCTGTCCCTGCGTCTATATAATCCTCCAATTCTAAGGATCCCTTACAAATTTACTTCATTTTTAGATAGGCGTCAAACAAAAGTCTGTGTGCTATGTCCTGCTCCTGCCATGCCGTCATCCACCCCACCTGAGGTGCACCCTCGACAGAAGCATTCACTCCAACAAAGATTCCCCCTGCAAACTTTCTTTCGCCGCCTCAGATCATCTTCCCCGTTGACGGCAGCCATGCCAACTGCATTACCATCATCGACTGAGCAGATGAACCTGAGAACTACACGGTTCCATAAGAGAGGTCGATGTCTTTCATGTTTGCTTACGTTATACATCGGTTATTATTACCTGCTACTTTATCGTTCAAACTTGAGTTTTAAAATGCCCGTGGGGCAGCAAAGAATAGTATCTATCTACTATCTTGTTCATCTGGGGTATTCTATGTGATTCATGTTGGGTGGGTAACAAACAGTAGATGATCCATTGTCTATCTTTTTAAACTGAAGCTATAACCTGCTATCATTAGTTTTGGATCTATCCACTCGTTTGCTACCATCAATCTTGATTTCTGCATGCACCCCTTAGGCCTTAAAAAATCTAACTAATTTTTTATTATGCATTTCAGTTATTGTACACAATCGTACTGAACATGTAGAGAAAAAGAGAAGACCGTTGCGTGGGAATACAATGTAATGCAGATGCCGCTCCATGGTGGGCGAAGTGCCCCCCTCCCGCCATTCTAGATTGTATTCCAGAGAAAGATAACTGTTCAGATGGGGATTCAGAGGGAGTCGACCATGATGACCCACAAGTATAGGGGATCTATCGTAGTCCTTTCGATAACTAAGAGTGTCGAACCCAACGAGGAGCAAAAGGAAATGATAAGTGGTTTCCAGCAAGGTATTCTCTGCAAGTAATGAAATAAGTGGTAACAGATAGTTTTGTGATAGGATAATTTGTAACGAGCAACAAGTAACAAAAGTAAATGAAGTGCAGGAAGGTGGCCCAATCCTTTTTGTAGCAAAGGACAAGCCTGGACAAACTCTTATATAGAGAAAAACGCTCCCGAGGACACATGGGAATATCGTCAAGCTAGTTTTCATCACGTTCATATGATTTGTGTTCAGTACTTTGATAATTTAGTATGTGGGTGGACCGGTGCTTGGGTACTTTCCTTACTTGGACAAGCATCCTACTTATGATTAACCTCTATTGCAAGCATCCGCAACTACAACAAAAGTATTAAGGTAAACCTAGCCATAGCATGAAACATATGGATCCTAATCAGCCCCTTACGAAGCAACACATAAACTAGGGTTTAAGCTTCTGTCACTCTAGCAACCCATCATCTACTTATTACTTCCCAATGCCTTCCTCTAGGCCCAAATAATGGTGAACTGTTATGTAGTCGACGTTCACATAACACCACTAGAGGAGAGACAACATACATCTCATCAAAATATCGAACGAATACCAAATTTACATGAATACTAATAGCAAGACTTCTCCCATGTCCTCAGGAACAAACGCAACTACTCACTCAGAGGGGTATTAATATGCATATAGGATCTGAACATATGATCTTCCACCAAATAAACCAACTAGCATCAACTTCAAGGAGTAATTAACACTACTAGCAACCTACTAGTACCAATCCCGGACTTGGAGACAAGAATTGGATACAAGAGATGAACTAGGGTTTTGAGAGGAGATGGTGCTGGTGAAGATGTTGATGGAGATTGCCCTCTCCCGATGAGAGGAGCGTTGGTGATGACGAAGGCAGTGAATTCCCCCTCCCGGAGGGAAGTTTCCCCGGCAGAACAGCTCCGCCAGAGCCCTATATTGGTTCCGCCAAGGTTCCGCCTCGTGGCGGCAGAGTTTCGTCCGAGGAGATGGCTTATGAATTTTTCCTCATCGAAAGACTCCATATAGCAGAAGATGGCCATCGGAGGGCCACCAGGGGGCCCACGACGTAGGGGGCGCGCCCAGGGGGTAGGGCGCGCCCCCACCCTCGTGTGCAGGGGGTGGCCCCATTGGTGAACTTCTTGCGCTCAGTATTTTTTATATATTCTGAAAATGTCTTCCGTGAAGTTTCAGGACTTTTGGAGCTGTGCAGAATAGGTCTCCAATATTTGCTCCTTTTCCAGCCCAGAATCCCAGTTGCCGGCATTCTCCCTCTTTATGTAAACCTTGTAAAATAAGAGAGAATAGGCATAAGTATTGTGACATAATGTGTAATAACAGCCCATAATGCAATAAATATCGATATAAAAGCATGATGCAAAATGGACGTATCAGACCACTCCTATTTACCACCTGAAGTGTTTGCTCTAACCTGGCATGCTGTTGTTGGTCATATCATGCATATGGAGCCTCGCGTTGCTTACATTATTCATCTTATATATCATTAGCTTAGTTTAGATTTGCTTTGTGTGAATGCCACCTTTTTGGTTTCTATATCATACTTCCACCGTTCCTAAATATTTGTCTTTTTAGAGATTTCAACAAGTGACTACATACGGAGCAAAATGAGTGAATCTAAACTCTAAAATATGTCTATATACGTCCGTATGTAGTAGTCCATTTGAAATCTCTAAAAAGACAAATATTTAGGAATGGAGGGAGTATATGGGAATTATGCAATGCCATGTTTTTCAGCCAGTTATCATATATGTGAATTATGCACCGCCATGTAGCCAGACATCATATATGTGAATTATCTCATGCCATATTTTTTTCATTACGTATTCCATTTGTCGACAATCTGTGTATATTAAACTACTCTTCATGTGTATCAGCCATTTGAGCCGGTTATGGAAAAATCAGGAGTGAAAAGAAGGTCTTCAGAGCAAGCAATGGTACATGTTGAAGCATATATCTCGATGGTTACGTGGAGCTCCTCAGAGGAGGATTCAGAGACAGATGACCAGTCCTATATCCCACCTGAGGTGTATGCGCTAAGTTGCAATTTTTATATTTCTCATATCATGCATATGGTGTCTTGCATTGCTTAGTTTAGACATCATATGCACAATATTGAATTACATCTGCTTAGTTTAGAGATCATACATGCGAGTGCCAACTGCTTAGTATATGAATCAATTATGACAATTATATCATGCCATCCTGTATACTTAGACAACATTTATGTGAATTATTTCATCCCAACCTATTTTAGAAAGACATCATATAGTTTTGTCATGTCATCCTGTTTAGATACTCATCATATGTTGAATTATGCCATTATATCCTGTTAAGTTATCCATCATATATCTGAAATGGTGTCATGTTATCCTGTTTATTTAGGCATCATATATGTGAAATTGTGTCATGTTGTCCTGTTTGCTTAGGCAACATATATGTGAATTACCACATCTGTATATCATACAATGTCTGTACATTCAATTTATTTTCTTGTTCATCAGTCATTTGAATTGGAGGGGGTGATGGCAGTATCTAAGGGAGCAAAAACCCGTTCTTCACAAAATACAGTGCTACAAGTCGATGCAGATAGAACCATGGTTGTACTGGCCCACAAACTTGCACCACCACACATAATCGAGACTCTTCCAGATTGCAAACTTAGACTGTTGGGCAGAGAACCAGCTACAACCCATCTAACCCCAACCCTAGCGGATAGTAACCCACTTATAGTTGACAAAGTACCATGTCCACCACAAAGTACCCCCACACGAGCAGTTTGTAAAGCAACTACAGTGCCCAAAGCACAAAGACCACCACAGCGAACCCAAACTCCACGTTTAGCAGAAGAGCAACTGTTCTCAGGTCAGATTCCATAGCTATGGTCCATACTCCTTTGTTGTTGCATCACTGTATTTACTCATACCAACTAGTTTCGAATATGAAGGATCCAATTGAAACTCCAATGGCACAATAGGTATGTTTTAAACCTATTTCTTTAACTGGATTGCTGTTCTAACTTCTTGCTCTATGTTGATTTCAGTTTGAGTTGTATAAACAGTTATGTTCTCATGTGATGCACATTAATAGTGTTGCCAATGTTGTGTATTTTCTCACCCTTATATTCTGTCTATGTTGTTGTGTCTTCAAAATATATGAGTTGAACCATGTCTCTATCTTGATTTGGCAACATAAACTATAATGATATGGACAATATAGTGACCATAGTACATAGATATATGTTTGTTTCATGCGATTATCTTGTCCACCTTACTACTGAACCGGTTTGCCAAAATGAGTTTGGTATACTACGTGTTAAACCTGTGATGTGTCTGCTTGTTTCTCTTGTAGTATGCGACCAGAATATTGGAGAAGAGCACCGCACTATGCAATGGTACAGAAAGTAATGCAGATAAGGTTCAAGATAGTGAGACAAAACTGTTGGCCTCCAAGAAAGGTGATAAAACGATCTTGTAGACAGTGAGAAAACCCCACAGTCCTGCGTTGATGTAGCGTTCGAGTTACTAGTCAGTACCACTGGCAGAAGCTCTTCGACCTCGCTACCTGAATCACTTCGGTTTCTTCAGTCTCAGCTACAAGCTAAAAGGCATCACTCAGCTGTGCTGCAGCAAGAAGCCGAAGGACTGAGGAAGTCCCTGCAGAATTCAGATGCATACTTTCTTGTGCAATAGCAAGCCCTGGAGGATTTAAGCGCCAAACAAGAGAAAGTTAATAAGCTTGTTAAGCATCTTTCCAGCATTATGGGTACCCAGGATATTGTTTCTTGAGCTCTTCTGAAGTGGTTTGAGTTCTGGACTTGTTTTGCTGCGGCATTTATTTGCACTGGTCGCCAACTTTGACGACCAGTGTATGTGATATGCTGCTTTGTTCCCTATATTTGCACCGGTAGCAAACTTTGATGCCCAGTGGATGTAATATGTGTGATAGTCGTGATAGCCTAGCATAAGTTGCTTGCTTATTTAGTTCCTTGTTGTCTTGTTTATTTGTTTGCTTGTAGTCAGTGTAGTTCTTTTTCCGCGGTTTGCTAGTGGCCGCAATAACCTATTTTTTAAAACTAGGCCACAATAACCATGGGCTACTTATTTGTTGTAGTTACCATGGGCCTCCTACGGGCCGTAAAAACAATGGGCCTTCTACGGGCCATAGCATCAATGGGCCTTCTACGTGATGTATGATCGATAGGCCAAACATGGAACAATAACAGACCGCAATATGGGTCGTAAACGGGCTTGATTTGGAATCATCCGTTCATGGGCCGACAATAATGGGCCTTCGTTAATCGGCCGTATTGGACGATGCTATGAAAACGGCTCAACAGATTAACAGGCTGCAAACGGGCCGATTGTAACCGCGGGCTGAATTTGGCCGACAAGCAGAAAAGGCCAATAACGGGCCGTAAGTAACCGAATGCTGGAAATGAGCCCAAGAATAAATGGGCCCTGAGAAGGCTAAGGGAGTCCTGGACTGAGGGGTCCTCGGGCGTCTGGCCTGTTATATATGGGTCGGACAGATGGGATGTGAAGATATGAAGACCGAAGACGGTGCCCGTGTCCGGATGATACTCTCCTTGGCATAGAAGGCAAGCTTGGCGAACAACTATGAAGATTTCATATTATGTAACCGACTCTATGTAACCCTAGATCCCCACGGTGTGTATATAAACCGGAGGACTTAGTCCGGATAGGGGATACTCAATACCGTAGTCATACAGGCTAGACTTCTAGGGTTTAGCCATTACGATCTCGTGGTAGATTAACTCTTGTAATACTCGTATTCATCAATATCAATCAAGCAGGACGTAGGGTATTACCTCCACCAAGAGGGCCCGAACCTGGGTAAAGCTTCGCATCCCCTGTCTCCTGTTACCATCAACCTTAGACACACAGTTCGGGACCCCCTACGCAAGATCCGCCGGTTTTGACACCGACATTAGTGCTTTCATTGAGAGTTCCACTGTGCCGTCGTCACATAGGTTGATGGCTCGACTTATCGTCAAGGAAAATATTACCTCCGGAGGAGCTCTGGCCTCGGGCCAAACCCTCCGGCTGGGCGATTTTACCATGATCGCCCGCTCGGCCTCTGAGCCAGCGAGGATGACCTCTCGAGTCATCAAAAAACGCATCTGCGTTGATTCTGAATAAGCCAAATGGATGGATCCGACGGAGTTATCGTCTTTGAACGAACTCCTAGATCGCATTACCGCCTTGGGAGCCGCTACAGACTACGATCGGATTGGGGTTAAACCCGACCAGAGAGAGATTAATTCTCCACCGATCACCCACCAGATAGCGGTAGTCAAGGAGCAAGATAACCCTTCCTCTACATTGAGGACAAATTATGTTCGGATCTCCGACCTTGAGAAGCCGGACACCAACCGGCAGAAGGACACGCCTTGCCCTCTGAACTTAGAGTCGGACAGTAGGCTTGAAAAATCAGAAGACACTCCGGAGCCCGGACTGTTTAGTCTGGAAAAACGTCAGACTCCGGATCATCGATTGGGTCAGGGTTCAGATCCAATTCCACCCACCCAGACATAAGTGCTCCCACAAGCACAAAATAGCAGTCTCGAGAAACGGTCCACCACTTATGGGCTAGATTTCTCCTTGTCAAAGACAAGGTCAAGGATTGCCACGACGAGGACGCGATATCAGCGTTCCGCAATAACTGCACGAATGAAGGACTCCTCAACGCCATTAATCACCGCCGCATACTACACTTCACTGACTTGGCAACTATTGTACATAAGTACAACGCAATGGATAGCGCGTGGAGAAATCACACAGTTTGCGAGCTATCGGCCCCAACTCAACCACTGGTCCAGGCAAAAAGGGTGCACCCCCGTAACGCGCCCAGACCAATAGACAAGAAATACAAACCCATTACGCGGCGCGGAACCGTTTTGGAGGGATGGTTTGATGGCCCCTACAAAATACACACCACACCGGATACTATACCAACCCATAGCCTTAGAGCATGTTGGATACTCCGTCAGGTAGCCAAAAACGGAGAGGACATCCTCACCAAGGACATCCCGGAGCAACACCCTCTAGAAGACGACGAACCCAGAGTTCTGACAGTCTTTGAGACATTCACTTCAAACAATAGGCGCAAAAGGGCACTCCGCGAACTCGCTGAAGTCTGTCAGATCGCAACAATAAACCCCTAGAATGACACGGCGATAACCTTTAACGCTGGCAACGAACCAAAACACAGGACAGTTCGAGCACCAGCCGCCTTGGTCCCCAGCCCAATTGTGGACGGCTTTTGGCTCACCAAGGTTCTCATGGACGGCGGCAGCGGACTAAACCTCATCTATGAGGATACAATATGGAAGATGGAAATAGACAGGAGCCGCATTGAGCAAAGCAGCATGACCTAGGAATCATTCCCAGTCGGGAGGCACGGTGTGCGGGAAAAATCACACTCGACGTGGCATTCGGCACGCCGGAGAACTATCGGTCCAAAGAAATGACTATCCAGGTGGCCCCCTTCAACAGCGGATGTCACGCCCTCTTGGCATGAGATGCATTCACGCGCTTTCACGCAATACCCCATTACGGGTACATGAAGCTTAAGATGCCCGGGCCCAACGACATAATCACTCTAGTTAGTGATCCGGACATAGCACTCCGCACCGAGAATAAAACCACGTCCCTGGCCCTTGAGGCATTATCTGAAGCCCTCGCGGCCAAAGAATTAACTGCGTTGTGCTCCATGGTGGACAGAGATGATGTGGTCCTAGACAAACGACCCAAATCCACCTCATTCAAGCCGGCAGAAGAAATAGTCAAATTCCAAGTCCACCCAACGGACCCAAAGAAGACAGCATCCATAGGAGCACAACTAGACCCAACGGTCGACGCCGCGCTACGAGAGTTCCTACGCGAGAATTGGGATATATTTGCCTGACACCCTTCTAACATGCCAGGAATCCCACGCGAGTTGGTCGAACACAACCTCAATATATTGAAGGGACACAAACCGGTCAAGCAAACACTGCGGCGCTTCTCCGAACTCAAACGCCAAGCTATGGGGGAAGAGCTTGCCAAGCTAATCAAGGCCGGATTCCTTAGAGAAATAAAACATCCGGACTGGCTGGCAAATTTGGTGATGGTACCAAAGAAGGACAAATCCTGGCGCTTGTGTGTCAATTTTAAAGACCTCAAGAAGGAATGCCCCAAGGATCCCTTCCCCTCCCCCGCATCGATCAAATCATTGACGCCACCGCAGGACACGACTCATTGTGTTTTCTTGACGCATATTCCGGATACCATCAAATCAAAATGAAGGAATCCGATCAAGCTGCAACGGCATTCATCACCCCATATGGGCCATTCTGCTTCAACAATATGCCCTTCGGGCTCAAGAATTCCGGCGCCACATACCAACGCATGATTCAAACATGCCTGGAGAAACAGATCAGCAAGACAGTTGAAGCTTACATGGACGACGTCGTCATCAAAACTAGGCACGTCGAAACACTAATAGACGATTTACGTCTCACGTACAACAACCTCCGTGTGTATGACATTACGCTCAATCCGGAGAAGTGCGTTTTTGGCATCCCTGCTGGAAAACTGCTAGGCTTCATCATGTCCAATAGAGGAATTGAAGCAAACCCAGCCAAAATCCAGGCTTTGTCACAATTGGCCAAGCCAACAGACCTTAAACAAGTTCAAAAGTTCGCGGGTTGCGTAGAAGCCCTAAGCCGATTTATCTCCAGATTGGGAGAAAAGGCACTGCCACTCTATCACCTTCTACGGTGAACCAACCACTTTGAGTGGACGGACGCGGCAACAGCCGGACTAGAGGAAATAAAAACCCTTATTGCGAGAAATCCAATCCTAGCCGCACCAAACGTCGGTGAACCGATGTTATTATACATATCGCCAACACATCAGGTGGTGAGCGCCATACTCGTCGTTGAACGAGAACAGGATGGACATAAATTCCCGCTTCAGAAGCCAATATACTACGTATCTACTGTCCTTACACCATGCAAATCCCGGTACCCTCATTATCAAAATATAGCATACGGGGTCTTCATGGCATCCTGAAAGCTCCATCACTACTTCCAGGAGTGTTCGATCATGGTGGCCTCCGAAGTACCACTCAATGACATTATAAACAACCGCGATGCCACGGGCCAGATTGCCAAATGGGCCATTGACCTCCTCCCATTTGACATTACATATAAGCGGCGTCGAGCTATCAAATCCCAAGTATTGGCCAACTTCGTCGCCGAATGGACAGAGGCCGAACTCCCTAAAGAGTACGACACGTACTCCCATTGGTTCATGTATTTCGACGGCTCCAAAATGCTGGCAGGGTTAGGAGCAGATGTCGTTTTAACATCCCCTACTAGAGACATCATCCAGTATGTTCTCCAAATACTATACACAGACTCCCATTAACGCAGCTGAATACGAGGCCTTATTGCATGGTCTCCGAATGGCTATCTCAATGGGCATATAACGCCTAGAAGTACGCGGGGACTAAAACCTTGCAATATCTCAAATAAATGGAGATTTCGACGCCAAAGATCCGAAGATGGCAGCGTACCGTAACGCCGTCATAAAAATGTCGGCCCGGTTCGAAGGGCTCGAGTTCCATCATGTGGCTCGAGAAAGTAATCAAGTGGCGGATGTTCTTGCTCGTATCGGCGCTAAGCGCGACCCCGCCCCACCTAATATTTTCCTGGAAAAGCTCGTTAAGCCATCGGTGGTGTGGCAGGGGGAAAATGGCAATACTAGTCTGGATCCAAACATAACCCCAGATCCCGGAAACACCGACGTTGTCAGGGGCTCAGCCACCGAAATAACACCGTCGGCGCATCTCATCATGGCAGTCATTGCCCCATGGACCGAACCCTTACTGGCCTACCTTAACAGGAAAGAGCTTCCTGAGGACCAGAATGAGGCATGTTGCATTATCCGGCGTTCAAAGGCGTACACGGTTCATGATGGAGAGCTCTATAACAAAAGCACCATTGGAGTCCTTCACTGATGTATATCCGAGGAAGAGGGGCGGCAGCTCTTGGCTAAAATTCATGCCGGACTCGGCAGTCACCACGCCGCAGCTCGGGCCTGTCGTACAGGGTTTTGTTGGCCGACGACTCGAGTAGATGCATAGGACCTTGTCCAGTGTTGCGTCGGATGCCAACTCTTTGCCGATCAAAGCCATATGCCCCCCACTGCCTTACAAACAATCCCCATCACTTGTCCTTTTGCGGTCTGGGGGTAGGACCCCTTAAAGGAGGAAGCCATAAGAGAAAGTATCTGCTGGTCATGGTGGATAAATTCACTAGGTGGATAGAGACCAAACCAGTTAAAACGGCCGAAGCAGGGCCAATAATAGATTTCATATCCGGCGTGGTACACCATTACGGTGTCCCGCATAGTATAATCACCGATAATGGCTCCAATTTTACAGCCAATGAGGTGAAAACCCGGTGCGCTAATCTAGGCATTAAGCTCGATTACGCCTCTGTCTATCACCCGCAAAAAAATGGTCAAGTCGAACGGGATAATGGTCTTATTATGAGCGGCATCAAACCCAGACTAGTGCGGTCTTTGAAGGAATCAGATAAGCACTGATGTCTACTACACAACCTTCTTCTTGTAGACGTTGTTGGGCCTCGAAGTGCAGAGGTTTGTAGGACAGTAGCAATTTTCCCTCAAGTGGATGACCTAAGGTTTATCAATCTGTGGGAGGCGTAGGATGAAGATGGTCTCTCTCAAGTAACCCTGCAACCAAATAACAAAGAGTCTCTTGTGTCCCCAACACACCCAATACAATGGTAAATTGTATAGCTGCACTAGTTCGGCGAAGAGATGGTGATACAAGTGCAATATGGATAGTAGATAATGGTTTTGTAATCTGAAAATATAAAAACAGCAAGGTAACGAATGATAAAAGTAAGTGTAAACGGTATTGGAATGCTAGGAAATACGGCCTAGGGTTCATACTTTCACTAGTGTAACTTCCCTCAACAATGATAACATAATTGGATCACATAACTATCCCTCAACATGCAACAAAGAGTCACTCCAAAGTCACTAATAGCGGAGAACAAACGAAAATATTATGGTAGGGTACGAAACCACCTCAAAGTTATTCTTTCCAATCAATCCGTTGGGCTATTCCCATAAGTGTCACAAACAGCCCTAGAGTTCGTACTAGAATAACACCTTAAGACACAAATCAATCAAAACCCTAATGTCACCTAGATACTCCAATGTCACCTCAAGTATCCGTGGGTATGATTATACGATATGCATCACACAATCTCAGATTCATCTATTCAACCAACACAAAGGACCTCAAAGAGTGCCCCAAAGTTCTATCGGAGAATCACGACAAAAACATGTGCCAACCCCTATGCATAGGTTCATGGGCGGAACCCGCAAGTTGATCACCAAAACATACATCAAGTGAATCACGTGATATCCCATTGTCACCACAGATATCCACGGCAAGACATACATCAAGTGTTCTCAAATCTTTAAAGACTCAATCTGATAAGATTACTTCAAAGGGGAAACTCAATTCATTACAAGAGAGAAGGGGGGAGGAGAAACATAAGATCCAACTATAGTAGCAAAGCTCGCGATACATCAAGATCGTGCCAAATCAAGAACACAAGAGAGAGAGATCAAACACATAGCTACTGGTACATACCCTCAGCCCCGAGGGAGAACTACTCCCTCCTCGTCATGGAGAGCACCGGGATGATGAAGATGGCCACCGGAGAAGGATTGCCCCCTCTGACAGGGTGTCGAAACGGGTCTAGATTGGTTTTCGATGGCTACGGAGGCTTCTGGCGGTGGAACTCCCGATCTATTGTCTGTTCTGGAAGTTTTAGGGTACGACGATATATATGGGTGCAGGAAGTACGTCGGAGGAGCCACGGGGGCCCCACGAGGTAGTGGGC
This sequence comes from Triticum aestivum, assembly GCF_018294505.1. NCBI lineage: Eukaryota > Viridiplantae > Streptophyta > Magnoliopsida > Poales > Poaceae > Triticum > Triticum aestivum. Next base: position 170,188,911 of record NC_057800.1, on the reverse strand, counting down.
GCGCCCTAGGGGGGTGGGCGTGCCCCCCACCCTTGTGGGCAGCCCGTGTCTCCCCTGACGTGCACTCCAAGTTCCCTGGGTTGCTTTCCTTCCAAAAATAACTTCTCCAGTTGATTTCGTTCCGTTTCGACTTCGTTTGATATTCCTTTTCTTCGAAACACTGAAATAGGCATAAAACAGCAAATCTGGGCTGGGCCTCCGGTTAATAGGTTAGTCCCAAAAATAATATAAAAGTGGAAAATAAAGCCCAATATTGCCTAAAATAGTAGATAATATAGCATGGAGCAATCAAAAATTATAGATGCGTTGGAGACGTATCAAGCATCCCCAAGCTTAATTCCTGCTCATCCTCGAGTAGGTAAATGATAAAAAAGATAATTTTTGATGTGGAATGCTAGTTGGCATAATTTCAATGTAATTCTTCTTACTTGTGATATGAATATTCAGATCCGAAAGATTCAAGACAAAAGTTCATATTGACATACAAGTAATAATACTTCAAGCATACTAACTAAGAGATTATGTCTTCTCAAAATAACATGGCTCCCTACAAAATCATATAGTCTGGCTATGCTCTGTCTTCACCACACAAAATATTTAAATCATGCACAACCCCGATGACAAGCCAAGCAATTGTTTCATACTTTTGATGTTCCCAAACTTTTTCAATCTTCACGCAATATATGAGCGTAAGCCATGGACATAGCACTATAGGTGGGATAGAATGCTGGTTGTGGAGAAGACAAAAAGGAGAAGATAGTCTCACATCAACTAGGCGTATGAATGGGCTATGGAGATGCCCATCAATAGATATCAATGTGAGTGAGTAGGGATTGCCATGCAACGTATGCACTAGAGCTATAAGTGTATGGAAGCTCAAAAAGAAACTAAGTGGGTGTGCATCCAACTTGCTTGCTCACGAAGACCTAGGGCATTTTGAGGAAGCCCATCATTGGAATATACAAGCCAAGTTCTATAATGAAAGATTCCCACTAGTATATGAAAATGACAACATAGGAGACTCTCTATCATGAAGATCATGGTGCTACTTTGAAGAACAAGTGTGGTAAAAGGATAGTAGCATTGTCCCTTTTATTTTTTATTTTTTATTTGGCCTTTCTTTTTTTATTTGGCCTTTCTTTTTTTGGGGGGGACAATGCTCTATTGAATGATGATCATCACACTTCTATTTATTTACAACTCGATGATACAACTCGATACTAGAACAAAGATGACTCTATATGAATGCCTCCGGCAGTGTACCGGGATATGCAATGAATCAAGAGTGACAAGTCTGAAAGAATTATGAACGGTGGCTTTGCCACAAATACAATGTCAACTACATGATCATGCTAAGCAATATGACAATGATGGAGTGTGTCATAATAACCGGAATGGTGGAAAGTTGCATGGCAATATATCTCGGAATGGCTATGGAAATGCCATAATAGGTAGGTATGCTGGCTGTTTTGAGGAAGGTATATGGTGGGTGTATGGTACCGGCGAAAGTTGCGCGGTACTAGAGAGGCTAGCAATGGTGGAAGGGTGAGAGTGTCTATAATCCATGGACTCAACATTAGTCATAAAGAACTCACGTACTTATTGCAAAAATCTAGAAGTTATCAAAGCAAAGTATTACGCACATACTCCTAGGGGGATAGATTGGTAGGAAAAGACCATCGCTCGTCCCCGACCACCACTCATAAGGAAGGCAATCAATAAATAAATTATGCTCCGACTTCATCACATAACGGTTCACCATACGTGCATGCTACGGGACTTGCAAACTTCAACACAAGCATTTCTCAAATTCATGACCACTCAACTAGCATGACTCTAATATCACCATCTCAAAACAATTATCAAGTATCAAACTTCTCATAGTATTCAGCACACTCATAAGAGAGTTTTATTATTCTTGAATACCTAGCATATTAGGATTCTAAGCAAATTACCATGCTATTTAAGACTCTCAAAATAATCTAAGTGAAGCATGAGAGTTCATCTATTTATATAAAATAAAACCACCACTGAGGGAGTCCTGGATTAGGGGGTGTTCGGATAGCCGGACTATACCTTCAGCCGGACTCCTGGACTATGAAGATACAAGATTGAAGACTTCGTCCCGTGTCCGGAAGGGACTTTCCTTGGCGTGGAAGGCAAGCTTGGCGATACGGATATACAGATCTCCTACCATTGTAACCAACTTTGTGTAACCCTAACCCTCTCCGGTGTCTATATAAACCGGAGGGTTTTAGTCCATAGGACAACATACACAACAACAATCATACCATAGGCTAGCTTCTAGGGTTTAGCCTCTCTGATCTCGTGGTAGATCTACTCTTGTACTACCCATATCATCAATATTAATCAAGCAGGACGTAGGGTTTTACCTCCATTGAGAGGGCCTGAACCTGGGTAAAACTTTGTGTCCCTTGCCTCCTGTTACCATCCGGCCTAGATGCACAGTTCGGGACCCCTTACCTGAGATGCGCCGGTTTTGACACCGACATTGGTGCTTTCATTGAGAGTTCCTCTGTGTCGTCGCCGTCAGGCTCGATGGCTCCTACGATCATCAATAGTGATGCAGTCCAGGGTGAGACCTTCCTCCCCGGACAGATCTTCATCTTCGGCGGCTTCGCACTGCGGGCCAATTCACTTGGCCATCTGGAGCAGATCGAAAGCTATGCCCCTGGCAGTCAGGTCAGATTTGGAAGTTTAAACCACACGGCTGACATCCGCGGGGAGTTGATCTTCGACGGATTCGAGCCACTGCCGAGCGCGCCGCACCGTCACGACAAGCATGATCTAGCTCTGCCGCCGAACAGTGCCCTGGAGGCCGCACCCGCATCGGCTTCGACCCTTAATTCGGAGCCAGTTGCGCCGGTCGAGGATGGGTGGTTGGACACCGCCTCGGGGGCTGCGATCCCAACGGTGATCGAGCCGAACACCAGCCCTGCACTCTGCGAGACTCGTGACTCTGAGGAGCCGGACTCCTCTCCGGACTCCGAACCCTCCGCGCCCCTGCCGATCGAATCCGATCAGGCACCGATCATGGAGTTTACTGCCACGGACATCTTTCAGCACTCGCCTTCCAGCGATATTCTGAAGACACTAAAGTCTCTCTCTTTATTAGGAGAGCCCTGGCCGGACTATGGTCATCAAGGTTGGGATACGAACGATGAAGAAATTCAAAACCCGCTCACCACCCACTTTGTAGCCACTGTCGACGATCTAACCGACATGCTTGACTTCGACTCCGAAGACATCGACAGTATGGACGCCGATGCAGGAGACGATGAAGAACCAGCGCCTATCGGGCCCTGGAAAGCCACCTCGTAATACGACATATACATGGTGGATACCCCAAAAGAAGGAGATGGCGATGGAACAGCGGAGGATGACCCCTCCAAGAAACAGCCTAAGCGCCCACATCAGCGGCGCCGCTCAAAATCCCGCCAAAACAAATACGGTGACTCCAGCACGGGAGATAATAATACTCCGGAGAGTGCCAAAGAAAACCCCCTCCAGCAAGATTTAGCATAGGAGGATGGAGAAGCCAGCCCTCATGAGAGAGCGGCAGACAGAGAGGTCGAGGACGATAATTATATGCCTCCCTCCGAAGACGAGGCAAGCCTCCACGATGACGAATTTGTCATGCCAGAGGATCCCGTCGAGCAAGAGCGTTTTCAACGCAGACTTATGGCCACGACAAGAAGCCTTAAGAAAAAACAGCAACAACTTAGAGCTGATCAAGATTTGCTAGTCGACAGATGGACTGAAGTCCTTGTGGCCGAAGAGCATAAACTCGAACGCCCCTCCAAGAGCTACCCAAAGCGCAGGTTGCTACCCCAATTAGAGGAGGAAGCACTTGATGCGGCCGACCGGCCACCTCGTGGCCGCGACAGAGAGGCCTCTCGGCCCTCCACTCAAGCCGCACCCCGTACCAAGGCACGGGAATATGCACCGGACTTATGAGATATGTTGGAGGACAAGGCAAGGCAAACAAGATCGATCTACGGATCGCGTGGGTGCCCCACAGCTCGAGACGATAACCGTCACGCCGGCCACAAATTCGGCAGGGCCGAACATAGTAGACAAAGCTCATTGGAGCTACGTCGTGACATAGCCCAGTACAGAGGCGCCGCACACCCACCATGCTTCACAGACGAAATAATGGATCATCAAATCCCCGAGGGTTTCAAACCCGTAAACATCGAATCATATGATGGCACAACAGATCCTGCGGTATGGATCCAGGATTATCTCCTTCATATCCACATGGCCCGCGGTGATGATTTCCACGCCATCAAATACCTCCCACTCAAGCTTAAAGGACCAGCTCGGCATTGGCTTAACAGCTTGCCAACAGGATCAATCAGTTGTTGGGAGGACCTGGAAGCCGCATTCCTCGACAATTTCCAGGGCACTTATGTGCGACCCCCAGACGCCGATGACCTAAGTCACGTAATTCAACAGCTAGACGAATCGGCCAGGCAATTCTGGACACGGTTCTTAAAAAAGAAAAATCAAATAGTCGACTGTCCGGACGCTGAGGCCCTAGCAGCCTTCAAGCACAATATCCATGACGAGTGGCTTGCCCGGCACCTTGGACAGGAAAAGCCGAAATCTATGGCAGCACTCACGACACTCATGACCCGCTTTTGCGCGGGAGAAGACAGTTGGCTCGCTCGTAGCAACAACATGACCAAGAACCCTGGTAATTCGGATACCAGGGATAGGAGTGGCAGGTCGCGTCGTAACAAGCAGAAGCGCCGCATTAACGGTGACAACGCTGAGGATACGGCAGTTAATGCCGGATTGAGAGGCTATAAATCCGATCAGCGGAAAAAGCCATTCAAAAGAAATCCTAAGGGCCCGTCCAGTTTGGACCGAATACTCGATCGCTTGTGCCAGATACATGGCACCCCCGAAAAGCCAGCCAATCACACAAACAAGGATTGTTGGGTGTTCAAGCAGGCAGGCAAGTTAAATGCCGAAAATACAGACAAGGGGCCGCATAGCGATGATGACGAAGAGCCCCGGCCACCGAACAACAGTGGACAGAAGGGTTTTCCCCCACAAGTGCGGACGGTGAACATGATATACGCGACCCACATCCCCAAGAGGGAGCGGAAGTGCGCGTTAAGGGACGTAGACGCGATAGAGCCAGTCGCCCCAAAGTTCAACCCATGGTCCTCCTGCCCGATCACCTTTGATCGAAGGGACCATCCCACTAGCACCCGTCATGGCGGATTGGCCGCATTGGTTCTAGACCCAATTATTGACGGATTTCATCTCGCTAGAGTCCTTATGGACGGCGGCAACAACCTGAACCTGCTTTACCAGGATACAGTGCGGAAAATGGGCATCGATCCCTCGAGGATTAAGCCCACCAAAACGAAATTTAAAGGTGTAATACCAGGTGTAGAGGCCAATTGTACAGGCTCAGTCACACTTGAAGTGGTCTTCGGATGTCCGGATAATTTCTGAAGCGGGGAGTTAATCTTCGACATAGTCCCATTCCGCAGTGGCTATCACGCACTGCTCGGACGAACCGCATTCGCCAAGTTCAACGTGGTACCGCACTACGCATACCTTAAGATCAAGATGCCAGGCCCTCGAGGAGTAATTACGGTCAATGGAAACACCGAACGCTCCCTTCGAACGGAGGAGCACACAGCAGCCCTTGCAGCGGAAGTACAAAGCATCCTCTCCAGGCAGTTCTCCAGTCCGGCCATTAAACGACCGGACACCGTCAAGCGCGCCCAGAGTAACCCACAAAAAGACCGCCTGGCATGATCCGAGTAGGCGTAGCAATGCGGCCCGAACCCCAACCCTCGCAAAAAGGCGATGCCAGTGCTTCACGTATATAACTACGCTCTAGAAATACCATGGGTACAGGGGGAGGGGCACCATCACGGCACGCCCAAAACACGGCTTAAACCGCACCAGGGGCTACCGATTTTTAATTTTCTCTTACTTTCAGGACTCCATTCTTCGGAAGGCCTGTTCGCTACAACCGGTATCTTACACCCTGGCCTCTCTATACGGTGTGTGCTAGAAAGAGGTTGACAACTTACTGAACCGTACTCTACTTGCTGTAGAGACGAGTGGTAGTACAAAACAAGTATGGGGGTTACTGGAACAAGACTCGATCTACGGTTGACTCAGGAGGTTTAAGTATTCCCTGCATGATTAGCATAACGAATATATTTCAACCAACAGAGTCACCGGTCATATCACCTTGCCATGCCATACCAGACATAACCGTCCCGACGGAGACCGGCGACAAACTCATGCCTACCCAAGGCAGAGGTTTTCCCGGGTTCCTGCCGGTATGCATGCAAGGCACATGAGGGTGATTATCATCACAAGTGTGTCCATTTCCAACAGCATGGAAATCAATAACATGCACCCATGCATATGATCATGTCACATGAAATAACAAGTTTCTCCGAAGTGAGGTGATGTTATAAACGTGTCATCGAACACACAAAAATATTATGCCAGGGTTCAGAATGCTTGCCTTCAATGTGTGGTAAGGCAGGGTGTACTTCAAAACTTTTGAAAGTATATCTCCTCTCTTCAAAAATCCTATTTAGAAATAAATGAATTAACACACAAAATAAAAACAGCACAAAAAGTTGTTCTGAAATTTTTTCAAATAAATCTTAAAATAAACTAGACAATACTTGAGAGAGGTAGGAAAAGAATTAATTCATTTGGAGTTATATTTAAAAAGATAAAGCCAGTCAAAGTTGTGGTCAAAAATCTGTTTTTAAAATAAAAATAGAAAAGAAAACGTTTCAGACAAGAATACATTTTCGGAGTGGAGGAAACGTACTTTGCGATTTCACGTCTTCACTTAAGTCACGTGGTGGCGGGGCTGGGTCACTGACAGTGGGTCCAGGGGGCCCACTAGTCATGTTTGACCAGTCGCCCTCCCTCCCCTTCCTCTGGCCGAACAGAGGCGGGAGCTCCGACGATGTTCGCCGGCGAATGGCGGCACCGTTCGGGAAACGGAGGCCATCTGCGGGTTCAGGGGATCGAGACGGTCACTCCGGTGGTCGATACGGTCTCTGGGGTGGACGGAGCTGCCGGCGGCGAGCTTCACAGTGGACGGTGGTCGTCGGGCAAAGTGGTTTTTCTCCCGCAGTGAGTCCCGATCGAAATCGAGCAAGGGGATGGATTCACGAGGTGGAGAGGAAGCTCCTGGTGAAGAGAGTGCGGAGGGGGAGGCTTTGGTGGCGCCGGAATGGTCGAGACAGCGGCAGCGGCTGGAGTTGCCGGAGATGAGAAAGACGGCCTCCTCGGGTCGATTGGCTGCCATGGGGGAACTGGAGGAGTGTACTGAGGCCGCCTGCGAACGGAACGTGCTCGGGGCCTCCTTAAATAGGCGCTCGGGGTCAGTTCCGACGGTGGCCGCGGATAAGGTCGCCGGCGACCGTCTTACTGTGCTGCAGAGCGACGTGGCGGTGGCTGGCTAGCTCCAGGGGCTAACGACGATCACTCCACTGTCGAAGGAGGTGAGCTGGCGCGCTGTGGTGGTTTGGGCGGTGCTGCTCATGGCGGTGGCGGGTGCGGCCGCGGGCGTGCCGCCAAGCCGCTTGCTGGCTACGCTACAGGGGGCGCGGAGGCGGTCGGGGCTTCTAGCGTGACGTGGCGAGAGGGAGAGGATTTGGATGAGCTCGGGGAAACTTATCCAGGGGGGGTGAGTTGGCTCGGGCGCGAGCACGTGCAAAACGCAGGCTCTGCTCGCGCTCTGGGCATGCACGACACTCGTTCGACGAAATGCCAGGGCGAGCCAAGTTGCTAGGAAGCTAATGCAAATCCACAAGCCTAGGTTAGAGACATATAGAAGGCTACTAGACAACTTGGTTTGGACAGATGGGAAAGTTCACAACACAAACTTACAATCATGCCAAATCTGTCCATGCCCACAGGGTGTTTGATAAAATGCCAGAGGCATCTAGGCAGGTCTTGGAGGGGCAAATTCTTCCAGATCAGTGTCTCTTTGGAGGCACAAGAGGTTGGTGAGGTTAGTTAGTGAAAAGCATAAACTTGCTAGTGCATGTTTTGCAGAACTTCAAATCTGGACAGGAGGTGAAGGGCATTATTTCATGAACCAAAAATGTGCCAATGGTTGCATGCTCCTGGACTTAGCAGTTTAACATGGAGGACTACAAGTAGGAAGAGGAATCATGGATAAAGGAGCAACTAAAAATGTGGTTGCTGTACAAACCATCATGTTGGGCCAGAATAAAGATGAGGTTGTTTCACTCAAAATTTTCAAAGAAGAACCCTGGATTTTTTGCATATAATGAAATGGTATTCTCCTACTGATATCCCAAAATTTTGGTGTAAGCTAGAAACAAATATTTAAAAGGGTTGTAGTGCAAAATTGCTCTCTGGACCAGAGAATAAAATTGGGTGTAGAGCTCAAAATATTTCAAGAATAAAAGATATTTTTGTATAAAAGTGATTTAAAAACATCATATGACATCTCCAAATTTTGGTTGGATTTTTAGATAAATATATCAAATGGTTGTAGTTCAAAAAGAGCTCCAAATTTTAAAACAAGTCATTTAATGAATAAAGCTCAGGGTGAAATAATTTTATAAATAAATCTACTGATTGAGGGATGTTTTTTTTAAATGAGAGGGAAAATAAGTCCAATATGTTTTGGAAGGATCCACTTGGGAAAAACTCCTTAATATTAAAAGAAAAGTTTTGAAATCAACAGATATATTCTTGCAGGCAAAAAATTTAAACTCTTGGCAAAATTTTAATAACTAAAACCTGGTTAAATTTTTGGGGTGTTACTATACTACCCCCTTTAAAAAAAATCTCGTCCTCGAGATTTGCTAAGAGCTGTAAAACAAAAACACTTTTACTTGGTCAAAAGATCATTTTACACAGGTGGTAAAAAGTGGCTACAGTGAGAGGGCAATAAGTGGTGAGTAACTATAGTGTGGTACTGGCGCTGTGTGGAAAAATCCATGCTTATGAAAACGAGTGGTTTCTACGCTGGACGCCGTGAATTTAGAATAAATTCTAAATTTAACAATACGCTGGTCGTACCCGAGAGCACAGTGCTCTCTCTGGCTGACAGATGGGACCGGGGCCCACTGTCAGTCTCTCCTTCTTCCTCTAGCTCTCTCTTCTTCCTCTCTCCCGCGCGCTTTCCCGCGCTTTCTCCACCGGCGACGTCTAGCGCGTAGGGCATCTAGGCCGTACTGCGGTAGTGCGCGGCGTGCTAGCTGCCGGTGCAGTGTGCACTCACCTCGCGGGCCAGTGCGCTGTCGGCACTGCTCGCGGATTCGCCTCCGAACACCGGCGATCGGGCGACGAGCGGTGTTGGTGGACTTCGCCCACCGAGCACCGAGCTCGAGCTATAAAACGGCCGGGGTGTTTTCTCTCTTTCTCCTCACACCTGGCCTTGCTTCTCCTCCTCCTCCTCCCTCCATTTCTTCATACAAAAGCTCGGGTGAGGCTCTAATGGCAGAGGCGATGCCGGACTGGTTCGCGATCCTGGTATGCGGAGGGCTGGCGAAACTGCTGGGGTTCTCCGTGCTCCTGTGTGCGATGATCCTTGATGATCGTCGCGATGCTGCTGCTCGGGTGTTGGCTCTCCGCGTTGGTGATGATCACGAGGAGTAGGTGAGGTGTGCCGGGTGCTAACTGTTGTTAGGGGGTGGTTAGCCAGATGTAACACCGTTGCAAAGTTTTGCAAACAGTGTATGTGCTCGGATGATTATGGTCGAGTGTCTGTGGTCGTTGTGCTGTGTGAAATAAAATAACCCATGTCGTGAGAAGATGCAGATGCAGCAGATCAGGGAAAAGAAATCTCCCTCCAGGATTATATGCGGAATAAAACAGTAATGCAACATAATCACTCATATTAATTGAAGCTAAAGATTTACTTGCCGCGCAAACTCGGGGTACCACGCATAAGTTACAACACGTAAATAAAAGTTGCGATAATAAATATAACAGTGACGTCTAAATCGAAAACGGTTACTAGACGGGGCCCTGAGAAAATGTCTCTGTCACAGGGATACACTCCTCTTCTATCGGGGAAAGTGGATTGACTAGACAATGAATGTGTCTCTCCTGGTCGGGCCTCCGTGATCTGCCGATGGCGATCTGAGGATTTAAATCTGCGAGACTCTGGAGATAACTCGTCACGTGCTGGGCTAAATGCTCTTCCAACGCATAGGCACGGCGGGTGAGGTTTGCGAGTATGGTCACAAAACCTCCAAGGCTGGTTGTTGTGGTCTCGTTATGCACGACAGGACAAGGTATTGTGGCTCGGTTTGGGGTAGAGGCTGTGTTGTGCTGGTTTGGGGCTAGCATGCCCTTTTTATAGTAAAAGGGAACGGAGTCTTCCTTCGCACGCTTGCGAATGAGACACCTTGGTGCTGGCTACCGGTGCATGACCGACAGGCTAGGTTGATACGTTGGGCACCAACTGCCAAAAGTGTCGGGGTCACTGTGTGGCTATCTTGTACGAGATGCTTTGGCTGGGGTTTGGTTATGGTCTGGTGGGTTGTTTTGCCTAAGTTTTTCGACCTGGCTAAGATAGGATTAGCCAATGGTCAGCCTGGCTCTGATACCAAGTCTGTCACGACCGGTTTTTCCGGGTATAAATTTCCAGAAAAAGACCGTCGTGCTCATCAGCCCCAGGATTACTGTTAGCTGATGAGGCTCCAACTTGATACAGAAATTCCAAGCAAAATACAAAATATGTAGTACAAGACCATTCTGTCCTGTGAGTACAACAAATGGTTTCTAGTGGTTGATGGCGGAAGCGGTTTGTGGATCATCAGTGTCTATGGGACTCCAATTCCCACAGGAACTGCTGACCAGGTTAACTCCTATCTTCGCGAGGCTGCTATCATCGTTGCTTAGGTTCCAGGGCTGTCATCGCGTCGCTCCTCCCCGTGCAAGAAAATCTGGCCAAGACAATAGCCAGGGACAAGCCAGTGAGTACTTTGCATGTACTCGCAAACATTACGAACACAGGTATAATATAACAATGATGTGCTGAAAATATTTTATGCTCATGACGTCAGTCACAAAAGATAAATAAAACTCTGATGCGTGCAAGCAAGTTATTTATAAAAGTGCAATAACATAGTAGTATTAGAATGTATGAAATGACAAACAATGCCACAGTCGGGCGTCTGAGCGACACCACATAAAGGGCTTTAAAAGAAATGCCACAGTCGGGCGTCTGAGCGACACCACATAAAGGGCTTTAAAAGAAATGCCACAGTCGGGCGTCTGAGCGACACCACAAAAAGGGCTTTAAAAGAAATGCCACAGTCGGGCGTCTGAGCGACACCACATAAAGGGCTTTAAAAGAAATGCCACAGTCGGGCGTCTGAGCGACACCACATAAAGGGCTTTAAAAGGAATGCCACAGTCGGGCGTCTGTGCGACACCACATAAAGGGCTTTAAAAGAAATGCCACAGTCGGGCGTCTGAGCGACACCACATAAAGGGCTTTAAAAGAAATGCCACAGTCGGGCGTCTGAGCGACACCACATAAAGGGCTTTAAAAGGAATGCCACAGTCGGGCGTCTGTGCGACACCACATAAAGGGCTTTAAAAGAAATGCCACAGTCGGGCGTCTGAGCGACACCACATAAAGGGCTTTCAAATAAACAATCATAGTGAATATCCCGGAGGTAGAACCATCCCAGAGATACTCGATAATAACAATAATATCACGGGTTAGTCAACCATAATAATAATCATAATCATCATAAGTCACAAGTCACAATCCATGTTGTTCCAGTTCTGGTTAACAGTTTCACCTCCGAAGACCGACACTAAGACCGATACTTGACCCATCCCAGACTGTAGTCCTTAACCATGGACACGGCTATTCGAATAGGTTTAATCTCTGCAGAGGGTGTACTCTTTACCCACGAGTAACGGATTTCTTTAGTCCATCGGGACTAATTTCGTCTACGGTCTTTTTGTTGAAAACACACCTAACTTGCACACACCAGCTTAACTCACCGGTGTCTGGAATCACCCACGACACCTGTCAAGCAAAACTCGAAGTGGGAAGGCTACAACCTCGCGTAGCATGGGATCAAATTTATACCGCGCGCTCTAAGGGGTGCCCCCCTCTCGGTCCCAACCGGAAACACCCATGCCCCTGGACCAGGTGGCCTGCCTACCAGCTACAACCGGTATCTTACACCCTGGCCTCTCTGTACGGTGTGTGCTAGAAAGAGGTTGACAACTTACTGAACCGTACTCTACTTGCTGTAGAGACGAGTGGTAGTACGAAACAAGTATGGGGGTTACTGGAACAAGACTCGATCTACGGTCGACTCAGGAGGTTTAAGTATTCCCTGCATGATTAGCATAACGAATATATTTCAACCAACAGAGTCACCGCTCATATCACCTTGCCATGCCATACCAGACATAACCGTCCCGACGGAGACCGGCGACAAACTCATGCCTACCCAAGGCAGAGGTTTTCCCGGGTTCCTGCCGGTATGCATGCAAGGCACATGAGGGTGATTATCATCACAAGTGTGTTCATTTCCAACAGCATGGAAATCAATAACATGCACCCATGCATATGATCATGTCACATGAAATAACAAGTTTCTCCGAAGTGAGGTGATGTTATAAACGTGTCATCGAACACACAAAAATATTATGCCGGGGTTCAGAATGCTTGCCTTCAATGTGTGGTAAGGCAGGGTGTACTTCAAAACTTTTGAAAGTATATCTCCTCTCTTCAAAAATCCTATTTAGAAATAAATGAATTAACACACAAAATAAAAACAGCACAAAAAGTTGTTCTGAAATTTTTTCAAATAAATCTTAAAATAAACTAGACAATATTTGAGAGAGGTAGGAAAAAGAATTAATTCATTTGGAGTTATATTTAAAAAGATAAAGCCAGTCAAAGTTGTGGTCAAAAATCTGTTTTTAAAATAAAAATAGAAAAGAAAACGTTTCAGACAAGAATACGTTTTCGGAGCGGAGGAAACGTACTTTGCGATTTCACGTCTTCACTTAAGTCACGTGGTGGCGGGGCTGGGTCACTGACAGTGGGTCCAGGGGGCCCACTAGTCATGTTTGACCAGTCGCCCTCCCTCCCCTTCCTCTGGCCGAACAGAGGCGGGAGCTCCGACGATGTTCGCCGGCGAATGGCGGCACCGTTCGGGAAACGGAGGCCATCTGCGGGTTCAGGGGATCGAGACGGTCACTCCGGTGGTCGATACGGTCTCTGGGGTGGACGGAGCTGCCGGCGGCGAGCTTCACAGCGGACGGTGGTCGTCGGGCAAAGTGGTTTTTCTCCCGCAGTGAGTCCCGATCAAAATCGAGGAAGGGGATGGATTCACGAGGTGGAGAGGAAGCTCCTGGTGAAGAGAGTGGGGAGGGGGAGGCTTTGGTGGCGCTGGAATGGTCGAGACAGCGGCGGCGGCTGGAGTTGCCGGAGATGAGGAAGACGGCCTCCTCGGGTCGATTGGCTACCATGGGGGAACTGGAGGAGTGTACTGAGGCCGCCTGCGAACGGAACGTGCTCGGGGCCTCCTTAAATAGGCGCTCGGGGTCGGTTCCGACGGTGGCCGCGGATAAGGTCGCCGGCGACCGTCTTACTGTGCTGCAGAGCGACGTGGCGGTGGCTGGCTAGCTCCATGGGCTAACGACGATCACTCCACTGTCGAAGGAGGCGAGCTGGCGCGCTGTGGTGGTTTGGGCGGTGCTGCTCATGGCGGTGGCGGGTGCGGCCGCGGGCGTGCCGCCAAGCCGCTTGCTGGCTACGCTGCAGGGGGCGCGGAGGCGGTCGGGGCTTCTAGCGTGACGTGGCGAGAGGGAGAGGATTTGGATGAGCTCGGGGAAACTTATCCAGGGGGGGTGAGTTGGCTCGGGCGCGAGCACGTGCAAAACGCAGGCTCTGCTCGCGCTCTGGGCATGCACGGCACTCGTTCGACGAAATGCCAGGGCGAGCCAAGTTGCTAGGAAGCTAATGCAAATCCACAAGCCTAGGTTAGAGACATATAGAAGGCTACTAGACAACTTGGTTTGGACAGATGGGAAAGTTCACAACACAAACTTACAATCATGCCAAATCTGTCCATGCCCACAGGGTGTTTGATAAAATGCCAGAGGCATCTAGGCAGGTCTTGGAGGGGCAAATTCTTCCAGATCAGTGTCTCTTTGGAGGCACAAGAGGTTGGTGAGGTTAGTTAGTGAAAAGCATAAACTTGCTAGTGCAAGTTTTGCAGAACTTCAAATCTGGACAGGAGGTGAAGGGCATTATTTCATGAACCAAAAATGTGCCAATGGTTGCATGCTCCTGGACTTAGGAGTTTAACATGGAGGACTACAAGTAGGAAGAGGAATCATGGATAAAGGAGCAACTAAAAATGTGGTTGCTGTACAAACCATCATGTTGGGCCAGAATAAAGATGAGGTTGTTTCACTCAAAATTTTCAAAGAACAACCCTGGATTTTTGCATATAATGAAATGGTATGCTCCTACTGACATCCCAAAATTTTGGTGTAAGCTAGAAACAAATATTTAAAAGGGTTGTAGTGCAAAATTGCTCTCTGGACCAGAGAAGAAAATTGGGTGTAGAGCTCAAAATATTTCAAGAATAAAAGATATTTTTGTATAAAAGTGATTTAAAAACATCATATGACATCTCCAAATTTTGGTTGGATTTTTAGATAAATATATCAAATGGTTGTAGTTCAAAAAGAGCTCCAAATTTTAAAACAAGTCATTTAATGAATAAAGCTCAGGGTGAAATAATTTTATAAATAAATCTACTGATTGAGGGATGTTTTTTTTAAATGAGAGGGAAAATAAGTCCAATATGTTTTGGAAGGATCCACTTGGGAAAAACTCCTTAATATTAAAAGAAAAGTTTTGAAATCAACAGATATATTCTTGCAGGCAAAAAATTTAAACTCTTGGCAAAATTTTAATAACTAAAACCTGGTTAAATTTTTGGGGTGTTACAAGAACCAGGGAAGCAGACAAGCCACGCCGCATTACGGAACCCCCAGGTGGTCTCTATCATGAGCAATATACCTGTTTCGCATACCTTTCCGCAGCCTACCCCTGGAACGGACATGTTAAATAGTCCAACCTTTTGCATACCGCATTATTTGTATCATTCTGCTTTGATTGCAGCCCTTTTTAATAAACAATGCATAGCTTTTGTCTATTTTTTCATTACTCTTTTTCTATTAATATATGTTCCTTAACGACATGTTGCACCCGTACACTTTGGTACAGCCAAAATACGCTAGGGGCTTTATTACCCCTCAATATGGTGTGAGAAGTCCGAACACTTTAAAGTGCGGCACCCCGAACTTATAGCATTATATGCATCGGCTCCGAATCATGTCTTGGGTCAATAGTTGGGTTTGCCCGGCTCCTATGTTTTGGTGTCTTACGTTCCGCTATATCGGCTAAGGTAGCACTAGGAGAACCACTGCGATTGTGCCCCAGTTGAGCTGGGTCGAGCACCTCAGTGGAGAAAGCTAAAACTGACTGTCATGATGAAGCGAGAGCTGGTCGCTGTTCGAGAGGTTTTTCGAGTCCCTAAAGACTTATGCCGCTTAGAGCGAGGAGTCGGCTCTGTCCGGCCAAGGCGTGAATATCGCTCCGAACTCGGTCTTCCGAATACTAGGGGCTTCGCTGAAATTTAAAATTATAGAATTCTATGGCTAAGTGAGAGTGTTCACGCATTATAGTCCGATTGCCTTGTTCGTTGGGCTGAGTGCCTCCCTCGAAGGACCCAAACATGGGAAAAAGAGCGCCCGGGTTTATCCCCGAACACCCCAGCACTAGCGGCACGGGGGCAGAAGCCAACGACTCGCCATCTCTCAGTATTGATAAACAGCCGCGCAGAAGGTAATATTTTAAATTCCAACAGCATTGCTTAGCGCATATGAACAAGTTTTCAGCTCACAGGACAAAACGAGCAAGTTTCACTCAAAAATTACATCCCTAGAACATTCATCCGCCACAAGGCAGGCACCCTTCAGAACATCCTTATAATAATTCTCGGGCTTGCAATGCTCTTTCCCCGGCGGCTGCCCGTCCTTTACAAGCTTCTCAGCGTCCAGCTTGCCCCAGTGCACCTTAGCACGGGCAAGGGCCCTACGGGCACCTTCAATACAGACGGAGTGCTTGATGACTTCGAGCCTTGGACAGGCCTCCACCAGCCGCCGCACCAGCCCGAAATAGCTCCCAGGCAGAGCCTCTCCAAGCCACAGCCGAACTATGAGGCCCTTCATGGCCTGTTCGGCCGCCTTGTGGATCTCAACCAGTTGCTTCATCTGGTCGCTCAGGGGCATGGGGTGTCCGGCCTCACCATACTAAGACCAGAACACCTTCTCTGTCGAGCTGCCCTCCTCGGCTCGATAGAATGCGGCGGCATCGGACACACTCCAGGGAAGATCTGCAAATGCTCCTGGAGAGCTCCGGATTCGGGTAAGTAACAAGTAGCTCATGTTTATATGTTTGCTTTGCATATAAAATGCCTTACCCGCCGCTATCTTCTTCACCTCATCCAACTCCTGGAGGGTCTTCTGGGATTCGGCCTTGGCAGAGTCAGCATTTTTAATAGCCGCCGCGAGCTCAGACGCTCGCTTCTTTGAGTCACGCTCCAAACTCTCATGTTTTTTCATGAGAACCTGGAGCTCTTGCTGTACCTTGCCAGCCTGGGCCTCGTACTTCTCCCGCTCAGAGCGCTCCGCGGTCGCCCTCTTCTCGACCTCGACCAGCGCTTGCTTAAGGGTCGCCACCTCAGACGTGGCCCCTACAATAGCCACGATAATCCTGTCATTTTTTGCAATTGCACCTTTATATATATATTTAAACAAGGTATTTCTTACCTTCATTGCCCTCGAGCTGCTTCTTGGCATGCCAGAGCTCTTGCTCGGACTGCTCGAGGCTCTGCTCTAGCGTTTCCACTTCCGCAGTCAGTGCGGCGGACGCAAGCAGAGAAGCCTACATACGCATATTGACTCCTTTTTGTTAGACTCCTGTGAATTTTATGTGATCCTCTATTCGGCTTTTCTTCCCGAACGCCAAACAGAGCATCAGGGGCTACTGTCTATGCAGTAATATTATTTATACATTCTTTACTTACCTCAAAGCCTGTTAAAAGGCTAGTACAAGCTTCAGTCAGTCTGCTCTTGGCGGACTGAACCTTCTGGACCACCGCACTCATAATGGTGTGGTGCCCCTCGTCGATGGAGGCACCTTGGAGCGCCTCCAACAGATTGTCTGGCGCCTCCGGTTGGACGGGGGTCACCGTACAGTGGGCTTGCTCCTCTTAGAAGGAGGTCGCCCGCCGGACTCTAGAACCTTTGAAGGTTCCGGAGCAGTGTCCGGCCTTGAGCCGGACTTGGAGCCCTGGGGGGTTTTATTTCATTTACTCCTGGAGTCCGGGAGGTCGCCTTGCGGCGCCTCCAGGACCACCTCCTCCCGGCTTGGAACCTGTTGAGACAACACTTCGGCGTCGTCCGCAGGACGGGGGTAGGAAGCCGTCGGAAGCGAATTCACATCTGACAAGTCCAGTGAACCGCTCGACGATGCGTCGAGCCGGTCTTTGGGTGGGCTGCATAATCATATTCGACATAAGGGAAAGCTGTGCAATGAAGGAATACTATGAATTACTCTGGTATCCGGATACTTACGATTTCGCCAGGGGCTTGGCCCTGAGCGTCCACTCCTCTCCGCCGTCATCGGCATCGGTGGAGTAGTCCGGAGGAAGGGTTTTTCCCTTCTTGGACCCTCCGGCCTCCCTAGAGAGGGCGGCCTTCCTTTTCTCACCTCCCGCTGGAGGGGGGGAGGTCTCTTCTTCTTCCTCCTCGTCTTCACAGGAGGAATGCGCCTCGGAGCCGTCGGGTGATGAATCCGACACCTCCTGGCGCCGGGCACTCTTTTGAGTCCCCGTGGCCTTCTTCGTGGCCTTCTTCTCCGGCACCACATAGGGTGCCGGAACCAGCAGCTTCGCCAAGCGGGCATCGGTTGGATCTTCGGGCAGAGGAGCCGGACAGTTGATCTGTCCGGACTGCACCTGCCAAGCCTGTCAAAGGTAAGGGAGCTTAGATCCCGCATAGAGTCAAACTATGAAAAACTAATACCCTGTAAGAGGAACAAACAACTTACCGCGCTAGCATGACGTTGCGCGCTGAATCCGCGATCCTCGATAGCGGATGCGGGAGCCTCGGCGCCCTTGAAGAGCACCTTCCAGGCATCTTCGTACGTCATGTTGAAGAGCCTGTTCAGAGTTCGGTGCTGCGCCGGATTGAACTCCCACAGATTGAAGGCCCGTTGTTGACACGGGAGGATCAGTCGGATGAGCATAACCTGGACTACGTTGACAAGCTTGAGCTGCTTGTCCACCAGGAATTGGAGGCATGTTTGCAGTCCAGTCACCTCTCCTTTTCTGCCCCACGACAGGCCCGTCTCTTTCCAGGACGTGAGCCGCGTTGGGGGTCCAGACCAAAACTTGGGGGCTGCGACCCACTCAGGGTCGCGCAGCTCGGTGATGTAAAACCACCCCGATTGCCACCCCTTCAGGGTCTCCACAAAGGAGCCCTCGAGACATAAGATGTTGGGCATCTTGCCCACCATGGCGCCTCCGCACTCCGCCTGGTTGCCACGCACCACCTTTGGCTTGACGTTGAAGGTCTTGAGCCATAGGCCGAAATGGGGGCGAATGCAGAGGAAAGCCTCACACACAACGATAAACCCCGAGATGTTGAGGATAAAGTTTGGGGCCAGATCGTGGAAATCCAGGCCGTAGTAGAACATGAGCCCCCGGACAAATGGGTGAAGAGGGAAGCCCAGTCCACGGAGGAAATGGGGGAGGAACACCAACCTCTCATGGGGCCCCGGGGTGGGGATGATCTGCCCCTTTTCGGGAAGCCGGTACGTGATGTCGTTAGACAAGTATCCGGCCTTCCTCAGTTTTTTGATGTGTCCCTCCGTGACGGAGGAGACCATCCACTTGCCTCCCGCTCCGGACATGGCTGGAGAAGGTTGAGGTGGGGAGTGCGGACTTGGGCGCTGGAGCTCGAGTGCGCAAGAATGGATAGGCAAAGGAGGAAGAAGGCGTAGGTGAAAAGGTGGATCCTTATCCCCTTATATGGGTGGACGCAACTACGTGTCCCCACCAGCCTGGTAAAACTCGCTTATCTCCAAGCGCCATAATCAATGGCGCGGTTGGGTTACCCACACCCGTATTGATGAGAATCCCGGAATAAGGCGACACGATCTCTGCTTTGACAAGACGTGCCAAGGAAACCCCCTCGCATGACGCGCTGAGGTGGGATAATAAAACGACTCGGATAAAGGCTTGGCCGTGGTGTGTCACACTACGGAATACATCAGCAGATTAGATTTGTGTAAATATTATTCTCTCTATGGAAATATGTGGAAACTTATTTTGAAGAGCCGGACACTATCTTTGTGTTCAAAATATTCTATGAAGTACTTGGAGGAGGAACCCGCCTTGCAATGCCAAAGACAATCTGCGCACCGGACTCATCGTCATTGAAGCCTGGTTCAGGGGCTACTGAGGGAGTCCTGGATTAGGGGGTGTTCGGATAGCCGGACTATACCTTCAGCCGGACTCCTGGACTATGAAGATACAAGATTGAAGACTTCGTCCCGTGTCCGGAAGGGACTTTCCTTGGCGTGGAAGGCAAGCTTGGCGATACGGATATACAGATCTCCTACCATTGTAACCGACTTTGTGTAACCCTAACCCTCTCCGGTGTCTATATAAACCGGAGGGTTTTAGTCCGTAGGACAACATACACAACAACAATCATACCATAGGCTAGCTTCTAGGGTTTAGCCTCTCTGATCTTGTGGTAGATCTACTCTTGTACTACCCATATCATCAATATTAATCAAGCAGGACGTAGGGTTTTACCTCCATCGAGAGGGCCCGAACCTGGGTAAAACTTCGTGTCCCTTGCCTCCTGTTACTGTCCGGCCTAGACGCACAGTTCGGGATCCCCTACCCGAGATCCGCCGGTTTTGACACCGACAACCACCGTGCTCTAAAAGGATATAAGTGAAGCACTAGAGCAAACCACAAACTACTCCGAAAGATATAAGTGAAGATCAATGAGTAGTCCAATAATTATGCAACTATGTGAAGACTCTCTAACATTTAATAATTTCATATCTTGGTAATGTATTCAAACAGCAAGCAAAGCAAAATGAAATGACATCTAAGAATAGCAAACATCATGTGAAGAAGCAAAAACTTAGGATCAACCGATACTAACCGATAGTTGTTGAAGAAGAAAGGTGGGATGACAACCGGGGCATCCCCAAGCTTAGATGCTTGAGACTTCTTGAAATATTATCTTGGGATGCCTTAGGCATCCCCAAGCTTGAGCTTTTGTGTCTCCTTAATTCCTCTCATATCACGGTCTCCCTAAATCTCAAAAGCTTCATCCACACAAAACTCAACAAGGACTCGTGAGATAAGTTAGTGTATACCACTGCCAAAACCTTATCATAATCTACTGTAGAAAATCACTAAAATTATTATTCAACATTTCATACTAAATGCCTCTGCATATTTAATAGTCCTATCCCCAAATAGAATCATTAAAGCAGCAAACATATGCAAACAATGCAAACATAACAGCAATCTGCCTAAACAGGATAGTCTGTAAAGAATGCAGCAACATCCATACTTCCCTAGATCCAAAAATTATGAAATAAAATTCCCACTGTAGTAAGTTTATAAGAGCTTAATATGCAAAAGGTTTCAACATTTTATCACATTCTGACTTTTCTAGGGAATTATTGCAACAGCGGTAAACTTTCTGTTTTCAAACAGCAACATGTGGACTTCTAAAATAGGCATAGTAAAGGCTATCAATGCCACTTTTATTCAAAATAAGATGCAAACATTGTTCTAAATAACAGAAAGCAAATCCTGACAAAATAAATTGATGCTCCAAGCAAAACACATATCATGTGGTGAATAAAAATATAGCTCCAAGTAAAGTTGCCGATGAACGAAGACGAAAGAGGGGATGCCTTCTGGGGCATCCCCAAGATTAGGCTCTTGGTTGTCCTTGAATATTACCTTGGGGTGCCTTGGGAATCCCCAAGCTTAGGCTCTTGCCACTCCTTATTCCATAGTCCATCGAATCCTTACCCAAAACTTGAAAACTTCACAACACAAAACTTAACAGAAAACTCGTAAGCTCTGTTAGTATAAGAAAATAAATCACCACTTCAAGGTACTGTAATGAACTCATTATTTATTTATATTGGTGTTAAACCTACTTTATTCCAACTTCTCTATGCTTTATAAACTATTTTACTAGCCATAGATTCATCAAAATAAGTAAACAACACATGAAAAACAGAATCTGTCAAAAACAGAACAGTCTGTAGTTTATAAAGCATATGTTCCTCCCTCATAATAATTTCCAGTAGCATCATGAATGAATTCAACAATATAACCAGCACCTAAAGCATTCTTTTCATGATCTACAAGCATAGAAATTTTATTACTCTCCACATAAGCAAATTTCTTCTTATGAATAATAGTGGGAGCAAACTCAACAAAGTAACTATCATGTGAGGCATAATCCAATTGAAAACTAAAATCACGACGACAAGATTCATGGATATCATTATTCTTTATAGCATACAAGTCATTACAATAATCATCATAGAAAGCATGCTTTCATCATAATAAATTTGCTCATCAAAGCTTGGGGGACAAAAAATATCATCTTCATCAAACATAGCTTCCCCAAGCTTGTGGCTTTGCATATCATAAGCATCATGGATATTCGAGGAATTCATACTAACAACATTGCAATCATGCTCACCATTCAAATATTCAGTGCCAAACATTTTATAGATTTCTTCTTCCAGGACTTGAGCACAATTACCCTTTCCATCACACTCACGAAAGATATTAAAAAGATGAAGCGTATGTGACAAACTTAATTCCATTTTTTTTGTAATTTCCTTTTATAGACTAAACTAGTGATAAAACAAGAAACTAAAAGACTCGATTGCAAGATCTAAAGATATACCTTCAAGTGCTAACCTCCCCGGCAACGGCGCCAGAAAAGAGCTTGATGTCTACTACACAACCTTCTTCTTGTAGACATTGTTGGGCCTCCAAGTGCAGAGGTTTGTAGGACAGTAGAAAATTTCCCTCAAGTGGATGACCTAAGGTTTATCAATCCGTGGGAGGCATAGGATGAAGATGGTCTCTCTCCAGCAACCCTGCAACAAAATAACAAAGAGTCTCTTGTGTCCCCAACACACCCAATACAATGGTAAATTGTATAGGTGCACTAGTTCGGCGAATAGATGGTGATACAAGTGCAATGTGGATAGTAGATAATGGTTTTTGTAATCTGAAAAATATAAAAACAGCAAGGTAACGAATGATAAAAGTGAGCGTAAACGGTATTGGAATGCTAGGAAATACGGCCTAGGGTTCATACTTTCACTAGTGTAAGTTCCCTCAACAATGATAACATAATTGGATCACATAACTATCCCTCAACATGCAACAAAGAGTCACTCCAAAGTCACTAATAGCGGAGAACAAACGAATAGATTATGGTAGGGTACGAAACCACCTCAAAGTTATTCTTTCCAATCAATCCGTTGGGCTATTCCTATAAGTGTCACAAACAGCCCTAGAGTTCGTACTAGAATAACACCTTAAAACACAAATCAATCGAAACCCTAATGTCACCTCAAGTATCCGTGGGTATGATTATACGATATGCATCACACAATCTCAGATTCATCTATTCACCCAACACAAAGGACCTCAAAGAGTGCCCCAAAGTTCTACCAGAGAATCACGATGAAAATGTGTGCCAACCCCTATGCATAGGTTCATGGGAGGAACCCGCAAGTTGATCACCAAAACATACATCAAGTGAATCACGTGATATCCCATTGTCATCACAGATATCCACAGCAAGACATACATCAAGTGTTCTCAAATCTTTAAAGACTCAATCCGATAAGATTACTTCAAAGGGGAAACTCAATTCATTACAAGAGAGAAGAGGGGGAGGAGAAACATAAGATCCAACTATAATAGCAAAGCTCGCGATACATCAAGATCGTGCCAAATCAAGAACATGAGAGAGAGAGAGAGATCAAACACATAGCTACTGGTACATACCCTCAGCCCCGAGGGAGAACTACTCCCTCCTCGTCATGGAGAGCACCGGGATGATGAAGATGGCCACCGGAGATGGATTACCCCTCCGGCAGGGTGCCGGAACGGGTCTAGATTGGTTTTCGGTGGCTACGGAGGCTTCTGGTGGCGGAACTCCCGATCTATTGTCCATTGTGGAAGTTTTAGGGTACGACGATATATATGGGTGCAGGAAGTACGTCGGAGGAGCCACGGGGGCTCCACGAGGCAGGGGGCGCGCCCCCCACCCTCGTGGGCAGCCCGTGTCTCCCCTGACGTGCACTCCAAGTTCCCTGGGTTGCTTTCCTTCCAAAAATAACTTCTCCAGTTGATTTCGTTCCGTTTCGACTTCGTTTGATATTCCTTTTCTTCGAAACACTGAAATAGGCATAAAACAGCAAATCTGGGCTGGGCCTCCGGTTAATAGGTTAGTCCCAAAAATAATATAAAAGTGGAAAATAAAGCCCAATATTGCCCAAAACAATAGAGAATATAGCATGGAGCAATCAAAAATTATAGATACGTTGGAGACATATCAAGCACTGGGTGGAGGAACTTGACTCTGTACTTTGAGGGTGCGGACCACGCCCAACCGCTCTACTGGATATACACCCTTCTTCATGGTGTATGGGGCAGAAGTAGTGTTACCCTGTGATATTATTCATGACTCGCCTCGAGTGCGTATGTACGAAGAGAGAGAAGCCGAGCTTGATCGGAAGGACAACTTAGATGCCTTGGAGGAGGAGTGCGACGTCGCCAAAGCCCGTTCCGCATATTATTAATAGGAGGCTCGCAGGTATCAAAGCAGAGAAGTGCGGGCCAAGACGTATAACGTTGGCGAACTCATTCTTCGCTTGCCGGAGAAGAAAAAGGACAAACTCAAGCCCAAGTGGGAGGGTCCCTTCATCATTGACGAAGTCCTCATCGGAGGAGTGTACCGCCTACGTGATGCGTCAGATAATCACCTAGAGCCGAACCCCTGGAACGCGGCCAGACTACGACGATTTTATGCCTAACGCTGAACTCTGTGTTCGTTTCCTCCCTCCTGTTATTACCATTATTTATTTATTTTCTCTTTTCATCTTTTACCTTTTTTCGTTTTCTCTTTAGCATTATGGCTTTAGTGCGGCTAGACCATCCCTACCTGATGCATACATCTCTAAATATGTACATTCATTATACCTGGGGGCTTCTTGTACAGAAGCTTGCGATTATTCTTCGAGCATCAAGCTCAGCACATATGCGTTCCTTTTTTTCATATGTACCTTTTCTTCGCCACTATATGCATCGATATGACTTAAGTTTTGGCCAAGCTGGGTTGCCTGGCTCCTGTGCTTATGCCCTACGTTCCCGTTAGTTCGGCTAGGGCATAAAAGGAGCACCTCTGCGATTGTTACTGCCGGGTCATCCGGATGTGTACCTCAGACTCGGTGAAGCCGAAAGCTAGCATTATTAAGGGAATATTCGGTCGAACCCCAGATGTTACTTACTCTATGATTTTATCTATCACAGTTCGGGCATGCACATTAACATGCATGCACACCCAGGGAAAGGAACCCTTAACGAAACTATTCTCTCTGGAAGATGTTTCTTACATAATGTAATATAACATAACTAGCCGGATACACATTGTCTGTTTGAGCAATTATGACCCCTATGCCTGGTTTCCACGCATACCCCGGTATATTCTACCACTACGGTATTCGAAAACACTCCAAACCTTCGGGTCAAGAGGTTGAAGCGAAAAGGTCAGCGATGACAATTTAGAAACATTACAACCGAGCATTTTTCTAGCCCTCACATACCATCAACGTTTTTGGCCGTCAGATGTACACTTCTGGATGTTTATGACCATTGGATGTGATGTCAATCCCATTTGGGCTTCCTTGGCAAAAAGAGGTCGCTGGATGGGCTAGGCCGCTACTCCCGTAACAAAATCGGAGCTCCTCGGCGATTTGGGCCTGTGGGCTTTTATCATCCGCGAGCAACAAAACTGATGGACAATGCAGCATAGGCAACCATGAGCCCCACCAGTGGCCCAACAGAGAAAAGAACATAACCAATTGGGAGACCACAAGCCGAAGAGATGATGGGGCAACGAAACGAACCGATTGGGATCTGGGAGTCCACTCATTCGCATTTGTGGAAATAAATTGTCATTGCTACATGTCTTCAACGGCAATCAATGTGCATCGCCGCCGACCAATTATGTCAGGACGGTTACCATGCCGCTTCGTGTTCTTCTTTCACCCCACGCGCGCCCATACAGTATGCACCATATCGATGTTCCTTCCCCACTCTCCATCAATCAGTGTTCAAAGAGGCAGGTGGATACCGGGGTGTTTGCGATGAACTCGCGACGCCTTTCCTTCCTTATGAATTCATGATATAGTAGCAAACAAAGATGCGCCGCTGCCGACACTATCTCCAGACTCCGGGGTAGTCTCCCTACGACTCCAACTCACTGCGCCAATCCAGGCCACCATCGTTTCCCTGTCCAAATCCACTACCGCATCGCGGTCCCTCCCGGACACTCTTTGCGGCAACATGTTGGCGACTTTCGTCCATAGGGCGAGGAACTCCCGGTGGCGTAGGCAAAGAGGACATTTTTATCTGGTACTTTAGTACAGAGTTCAATAATCATTGATTATGCTTATTATTTTTGGATTCGCAACGCTAGGAACATAGCTCAGGGCATGGGTTTCAACTGGCCCAGTCCCTATTTTCTTCCGTTTCTCATTCTTCTCTCCTTGCTGGATCTTAGTCTCGACTGTGTAAGCTCGACTCCACCTCATTTTATTTGTTTGCCTGTTTGGTACGTCGGTATTTGATTGATCTTTGTGGATTTTGTCTGTATATTTGCTCTTAGTACTCTTCGTCTTAGGAAATACTTTTTGTGTGCTGTAAGCAATGGATCCCCTTTTCTGATGCACAACTCGAAAAATAGTTGTTCTCTACTTCTCTCACATCAATACGTATTCCAGTTTTCCAATTTGATGAATTTAAGCTAAAGGTCATTGCTAAAAGTAGAAAGCATGCCTGATCTATGGACTATGAAGTATGAACAGCAGAAGGTGTGTACATTATATATTTTTATTTTTGGATTCAAATTTTGGCTTCAGTATGAATGCAAGTTTTCTCCATTCTTGCAACATTTAAGCTTTCAGGCTATGTGGTGACAATTGAGCATGAATAGCAATGGCATGCTAAGATTAATTAGCGCATTTGTATTAGCTTAAATACATTCATGGATCAAAATGATTATTTCTAAGAGGCTATGGCTTGAAAGTATATCCAGCACACACTCTATATCATGTATTTCGATTCTACCACACATTTGGAATATAAAGTGTACTGGCATCTGCTATCTCAAGATCAGAGTCTCAATAACTATCCACATATACTCGGATTTTTCTACAACTTGGCAGTACAACAATGATGTGCAGAATTATAATTTCCCCATCATGATCCATGCATTGACTCTTGTGAAATTATTACGTGGTACAATTTCCTGGTGCAAGTAAACCTGTTGTAGCAGTTCGTTTTTTGCAGCCTTGCTAGGATGTTCCCAATAATTTACTGAACTGTTACAATGAATTTAAATTAATTATCTCAAAAATAAAAACTTGAAAACTACTTACGTTTAGTCAAGTTTCCTGCTTGAGTTATTTTTTGTGTTGGTACTTTGAAGTCCGCACGTCAATCCTGCTGAAATTGCTGCTCCAATCCTAATATACGCTCGTCTACAGTATGCTGCTATTACAGATATTACAGAATGCATGCTCTTGAGAGTTTTCAGGTGATATAGTCTCAACCAAGAAGAAAATATGTTATCTCTAGCGTTGGTGACATGAGCTAGCGTTGGAGGATTATTCTTGCTACTATTTGAGTTCTTATGCAAACATATATCCTTCATTTCCCATATATATATATATATCAGTCTCTCTAACTATTGACCTTTCACTCGAGTTATTAGGTAGGGATGCAACGTAATATTCTCTGATGAATGTTGAAATGATTTGAGTCTCCATCATCAATACAACATGTTCTTGCTTAACCGGGAGCAATTGCAAGTTGTCTTATTTTGGACACTCCTACTTTAGGTGTTTCCTTTTTGATTTGCTTCACTAATATTACCTTCCATTCAATGTTAGTTCACCAAAACCATCAACTAATAATAAACTTACAATCAAGTGTTGAAGTAAAATCAACTAAAACCTTCTGATTGAAAGGGCAAATGAGTTGCCACACAACCGTGAAAAGAGGAGAAATCAAGATTGCACACGGTGATGTTTGTGTTTATATGCTTGTAAGGCTCAATGGAGTTTGTTTTAGGTTGTTTTCTTTATAACCCTTTAATTATGGTGTTTCTACCGAAAACACCAAAGTCGGAACTCATGTATGGTCTATTGTTATCGTGATTGATCTAATAGTCGATGTAGGCATTTACGGTGCTATATGTTCTGTTATATGTTATACATATAGAACAAGTATACGTTCTCTATTTTATTAATCCAAGAAGTTTAGTTTTTCATTGTTAAATACTAAGAAACCCATTTCGTATGAGACTCTCATGCTTCATGCCACTATTTATATAAATTACTACTGTTTTTACCTTAAAAATGGACGGGCACGGCAACGCGCTCTGGCATGGTCTAGTTGTCTTTATTATCCAGCTAGAAGGAAAGTACATAGTTGCTTACGACTCAAACACTTCCTCCTCTATACCATCCAAAAGGCAGTCTAATTTACAATCCTGTTGGGAATATTTGGCGGCCACCTCTACTTGGTCATATACTAAACTAACGGGAATTTCTTCCCCATTCGGCCCTAGCGGTCCGACACGAGCCATGTGATTAGGATCCAGCTTGGTATATCGCGTCTTAACAATGGCCAGGCCTCTCGTGCACCCTCTCGGCAGGCCGATATCTTCCACAGCCGGACACGCCGCCGCGCTCCCTTGAACAGCTCTATCAGCTTCTCCATGCTTCCTGGAGGGGAGTCGGATGGCCATAAGGCCTTGGCTACACTCTGCATCGCCTGCCGAGCTTGCTCGTGCAACTGCGACAGCCCTTGCAGAAGATCACTTGATGATCCGGACACCTCCTCTTCGGGGCGGTTCATCAATACACCTACAATTACAGCTATATCAGCTACCGTTACCTCCAAACTGTTATAAGATAAAAGCGGTCATGTACTGAATATGCCGCCTCGGAGCTTCTTGTTCTCCTTCACAGAATCCGCTAGCTGAGCTCGCACATCTTTCAGTTCTTCACCCAGTTTGGCGTTTGAATCCTGGAGTTTCTTTTTCTCCTCAACGACTTTTGTCAATACACGCTCGCCCGCTGCTAGTAGCTTTTTGGCTCCGTGTTCTTCGCTTCGAGCAGCGTCCAGCTGCTCCCGTACTTGGTCTAACGACCCAACACACAGATAAGTACCCAGATTCACACTATCGGTGTATCATTATGAATTTTTGATAGAGGGAGATATTACTGGGAGATGCCTTGTATTTCTCCAGTTCGGCATTGGCAGCAAGCAGCTGGCGCTGACACTTTTCTAGTTCCTGAGCTAGCTGGGTGTTCTTCTCTGTAAGCACCTGGTTGTACATTGATCCTTAAATCAGTTGTTTCAACTCCTTTAAGTATCAGGGGCTACTGGCATTTGGTTATCATAGTCAGAAAAAACAAATTTACCTGCACATCTTTCAAATGTTGCTTTGTGGCCCTGTTAATTCCATCTCCAGCAGCTCGGATGTATGCATCGGCCGAGCTGAATGCGTTAAACAACTCTTCTGAAAAGCCAGGGTCTTGTAAAATGGCTCGGCGGCGCCGATGATTCATGGCACTCTCCACTTCCCAGTTGGTGACGGATATATCGTCCGAGTCCTCGGCTGGAGGACAGTCCGGCGTCGCCCCCGCATCAGCCCCCGTCTTCACGGCAGGATTTGAATCCTGGGTGCGGGAAGTACGGCCGCTCGAATCTCCGGATATAGTCCGGCGCACCTTTCTCCTGACACATGGAAAATGGGAAGGTCACGATTGGACGTGACTGCTCAGGTGCATGTTGGCGAATTCGTACCTCTTCGATGAAGGTACGGTCGTGTCTTCATTTGCTTTCCTCTTGGAAGACTCGCCCGGAGTAGCGGACACCCTCTTCGGAGGTACCCTTGAAGCGGTACGTCACACTGAACCCTTCCCCTTTTGAGCACAGGATAGTGCAGTGGGTAAGAAGGAGGGAGAGATTTCTTTTGAATAAGGTGTCTTCGGATCACTTACGTGTGAAGCTGGAAGGAGGCCGGGGTAATCGGCGATAATAGGTACATATGTACCGTCGTAGCTCATCTGATAGAACTTTCCCTCCTCAAGCTCCACGAATATGTCTGGATCTTCTTCATATCTGGGGTCCAGATCCCGGTTGCGATTCTCCGGATGAGGGGCAGGGTCATGGATCCCCTCGGTAGCCTTTCGCCATTCCTATTATGAGTAGATAAGATGCTGCCTATCAACAAATGATCCAAGGACAAGATAAATTAAGTGAAGCCGAACCTTACCCAGCTGGGAGGATTGTACATGGAAAGGCTGTCTCAATGTGGGAGACGGCTGAACTCCTCCTTCTCCCCTTTATACAGCTTGACCAGGATCTTGGCTAGAGCGGCGGGGGTCTTCGGGCCTTTTCGTCCATAACGTGAGGCGTCGTCTTCTCCGTTATAGTGCCACATGGGCAGTCCTCGGTATTGGAGTGGATGGACCCCCCATGTTATGGAAATTTCCATCACTTCGACTATTGACAATCCGGACTGGGCAGGCATTTTAATCTTGCCCAGTAGCAAGCTGATTTCCGCGCTATCCTCTTGCTTGAGGCTCCAAGGACGCCAGCTGTGGTGCTTCTTTCGCAAAGCATTTGAAAACTCGGGGAGGCCTATGCGGACGGGGTCGGGTAGAGAGACGTCGTCAATGTAGAGCAATTCGGAAGACCACTCTTCGGGAGCTTTCTTCGGTGTGCCGGACAGATATCCGGTCCCGGCAATGCGCCACACTTCGGCTCCTCCCACTTCAAAGATTGATCCACCTTGATTGCGAGGGATGAGGCAGAATAATCTTCTCCATAAATCAAAATGGGCCTCGCAACCCAGGAATAGTTCTCATAGGGCGACGTAACCCGCAATGTGGAGGATGGAGCCGGGGGTAAAATTGTGCAGTTGGAGGCCGTAGTACTCCAGCAGCCCTCGGAGGAATGGGTGAATTGGAAACCCCACCCCCCTCAGCAGATAGGGGACAAAGCATACCTGTTCTCCCACAGACGGATTGGGAGAATCCTCTGCCTGGGTTTTACCATTGAAGGACGCCAACCCTGCTCGAACAGGGATCAGATCTGCTGGAGGGAGAAATCCCTGCGTTTGCAGCTTTGCCAATCGGCTATGGGGCACAGAGCACCTCTCCCACTCGCTTCTCTCTAGGTTGGAACGGGAAGAGGAGCTGGGGCTGTTGGCCATGTTGGAATGGTCCTGCCTGGCGGTCTATGAGGATTTACTCCGCTTGGTGCCAAAGGGATATGAGATCCAATCTCTTTAAATAGATACTCTTCCTTACAAGGCTGGGTGTTATTTGCAAAAATACCCTGACTGTCCGCATTCGCTCGACATGTGGAAAACGAGGACATTAAGCGCACAGAAGCCAAGGGGTGACATCGAATCTACAGACAAATATAGTACTTAAGGGAGGAACCCGCCTTGCAATACCGAAGATAATCCGCGTGCCAAACACCTCACTATTGAAGACTGGTTCGGGGGCTACTGAGGGGTCCTCGGACGTCCGGCCTGTTATCTATGGGCCGGACTGATGGGTTGTGAAGATATGAAGATCGAAGACGGTGCCCGTGTCTAGATGGGACTCTCCTTGGCGTGGAAGGCAAGCTTGGCGAACAAGTATGAAGATTCCATATTATGTAACCGACTCTATGTAACCCTAGATCCCCTCGGTGTCTATATAAACCAGAGGACTTAGTCCGGATAGGGGATACTCAATACCATAGTCATACAGGCTAGACTTCTAGGGTTTAGCCATTATGATCTCGTGGTAGATCAACTCTTGTAATACTCGTATTCATCAATATCAATCAAGCAGGACGTAGGGTATTACCTCCATCAAGAGGGCCCAAACCTGGGTAAAGCTTCATGTCCCCTGTCTCCTATTACCATCAACCTTAGACGCATAGTTCGGGACCCCCTACCCGAGATCCGCCGGTTTTGACACCGACAAAGGCCGAACAATAACACAGGTTGGAAATGGCCCAAATGAATAATGGACCATTAATGGGTATAAAGGGGTACACTGTTCATTGCGGGCCAGATTCACCACGGGCCGTTAATGGGCCAAGAGTTACAAATGGCCTCGTATGGGCCGAAAGACATCATGGTCCATACAGGGCCGGAAGTTACAACGGGCTGGAATCAGATAGGACGGCCCAGATGAAGCTACTGGGCTTATTCCGATAGGCCGTAACGGGCCATGAGTTAGCGGGTCGTAAATGGGCTATATAGGAACGGGCTTTCCATGGGCCGGCCTGTTACCTTTTGACCAAGTCAAACGGGCCGGCCTTTTCATCGGAATGGGCCTCTGTTGGGCAGTGCCACATGTTGACGTATCATAGGCGCCTCCTGTCCAATGAATGGATGACATCTATCCCAACAGTGAGCCAACACATGTTTCCTCCGGCCAATGAGAATTTTACATGTGGAATATCCTCATTGGTCCGGGCTATTAGAAGGTTATCCGATCCAAAACCGGACCCGATAGCTCAACGGTGTCCCGTTACGGTGGATTCCACGTGTAGGTCACCCTTGACGAAAGCACTTCCATGACGCGCCATTTATCGTCATGGAAGTGGACACTTCCGTGATGATAATTTTGGTAATGTCATGGAACACTTCTACAACAACACACATATGACTATCTTGATTCTGTCATAAATTTGTCATGGACGTACATGCATGACAGAAAATGTGACCTACTATGACAAACATGTATCATCACGGAAGTGTATTTTTTTGTAGTGCTTACTCAGATTTCATGGATTGGGAGAACATAACCACATGATTTCCATTCCAAAAAGGGGGAGGCAGGAGTAAGCAGAGAAACCCTATGATCTATTTGACACATAAATGGGTATAGATCACTAACCAGCTGTCCGTCATCGTCGGAGTCGTCGCCTGAGTGGTCATTGGAGTCGCCGCCGAGTGGTTGTCGGAGTCGGTGTGGAACTCCGCCTCCGGCTGTGGAAGCTCGACGCCGTCGACGACGTCAGGGTGCAACGATAACTCGTCGGCTGACGGCAACCTCTGTCTCCATCTCCACGCCGTGTTCCAGTGCTTTAGCAGCCCCGGCGTCGCCACTCCTTCCGATGGGGTGCTTCGGCGGCATCCTCATACACAAACGGCTTTGAGGACTGAGAACGGCGTCGAGGATACAAGCGGAGAGATGATTGTGTGTGTGTGTAGCGAGGATGGGGGTGCGACCGCTAGGGCGCACCATTAATATAGAGTAGTGGGAGTTGTGGGAGAGAGGCGGGCAGCGGTCAAACCAATGGCTCGCCTCCCAGTGAGCCTGTGCACCGGACTGCTGGCATGCCTACCAAAGTTTCACACAGCTACTCGCACACCTCCCGATGACACTGCGCAGCAAGCACGCCTCCGTCAATTCACACACATGCACGCACGCCTCCCCGTATGCGTGCGCGGCGGACCGCTCGCATGCGTCCTGTCAACTCACGCCTGCTCGCACGCCACACGGGTCGCACGGCGGCACCTATATTGTTTTTCTATTTGGATGATTAATGCTGCCACTTTATTGCTTAACCGAAGCATGGCACGTATCCATTGTTGGTCTAATGCTCATGGTTTGAATAAATAATCCGTTTGGGATATTGGTTCCCAATTATTAATAATCTCCCGTCTGTAATTAGATAAAGATTACATCAAAACTGGTCTCAAATTTGACAAAAAATGTACAATGCCACTTTGTATTGGTGTCCATATGACAATACGATAAGTTTCATGAACTTCAAATAAGTTTTGGATGTACTATAATTTAAAAATCAAGATTCTCAATGTTTGAAATTTGTTGCATGGGGAGTAAACATGCACCCAGTGAGACACATGTGTTTTTGCAATCCATTTAGGTGCACTGTCACGTGTGCATGTAGCTCAAATCTGATTTTTGCACATTATACCCATAGAAAATCAATCAGTCAATGTACTAAAACGTCTTAATGATCTCTGTGATTTTTTTGAAATTAAAACGTCCCTCCTTTGGTAACATGTATGTTCACCGCGGGATAATTAATTTAACATGCATCGTAGTTGCGGTGGATTCGCGGTGTGTGTGTGGGTGTGTGCGTCTGGCGGTGGCGGGTAGCTCGCAGTACAGTATGAGTTGTGAGCCACCATGTGGGTTGACCGTTTTGTTAGGCAGGCTGGTGCCACATCAGAGTCGTGAAATCATTATTTAAAACATTACACAACCCTTTCGTACATAAATGTTTTGGCCACATGCAGTCGATGGTTGTCCTACACGACACTCGATACTCATTTGTGACGCTTTTTGTGGGCACGCGAGGTTGTCGTCCATCACTTTGACGAACAGCTGGCGGTGAGGTTAATTTGACCAGCAAGGTAGAATCTTTTTTGTTTGTGTTATGGTGGTATATAGTACGCGTCGAAGAGGTGGGAGGGGACTAGCATATATACTATACGTATGCGTCCATGAACAAGTACACCTCACTCAGTGTCGGGACTTTTTGGTTACCAAGGCACGTGCCACATCAAAATTGTGAAATTGGTTATTCAAACATCACACAACACCTTTTTGGGCCACATGAATATATATCCTAACTAGGACACTCACGTGTGACGCTTCCATCTGTGGGCCCACGAGGCCATCGTCGATGCATGCATGCATCACTTTGACCTACATCGAGAGAGGTTAATTAATTTCACAATCGACGAGGATTCTTTTGGTTTGTACATATATTACGGCAGGAGCATATAGTATGCGGTGAAGAGGGGGGAAGGGGACCATCATATGTAGTATGCTTGATATGAACCTCGCTCTATGTGGGTGCATGGTTTACGGTTTTTCAGGCATGTGGCACATCAAAGTTATGCATTTTGGGTATTCAACATATATATGTTTGGCCCACATGCAAAGCGGTAGTGGTTGTCCTCTCGCACCCACTTAAGCGGTTATCAGCGATATCGATGCTTTCCACTTGTCGGCCCGCTTGGTCCATCACTTCTTTTTGCCTGACAACAAGAGAGGTTAATTTGACTTAGGAGGGGATTATTTTTTTTCTCTGGGATGACATGCAGGATACACTCTGAGCACACACACATGCATGTGTATGCATGAATCCCTCCCATCGAGTCGAAGTGGCTAGTACAACGACACCATCATGAACCGATCTCGCTCTGTGTGGGGAGCTACTGTATGATTTTTGACACACGTGCCAGATCAATGTTGTGTATTCAAACATGCATGCACGCATCACCTCCATACATATACATGTAGTGGTTGCCTTCGTACGATGCACTCCCTCGCATGGTTATCGGTGAAAAGCCTATATATTTGTGGGCCCACGTGGACATCCATGATCACCTTGACCAACAACAAGATAGGTTACCATGGCGGATTCTTCATTTGGTTCGTCTTATCGTAGTATAGGTCATGGTGAGATTCAAGCCTAATTAAGTTTCAGCGCATATACTATGCACGCATGCCTGCATATATGAATCCCCGTAGTTAGCTTGAAGTGTGGTGTAACATACATATGCATCGTCAACCTAACCCTCACTCAGTGTGGGGATTTCTAGTTCGAAATCACGGTGCCACATCAAAGTTGTTCCATTGTTACTCAAAAACACACCTCTCCATACATATGTTTGGGCAACACGCATGCAGTGGTTGTCTTCGGGGACTAGCTACTTGTGAGATTATTGGCGAGCTAGCCCATCTCCGGGGTCGCATGGACGGCCATCACTTTAAGCAACAACAAGAGATAGGTTGTACGACCAAGGTGAATTATTCTTGGTCAGTTTTACAATCCATCTTGGTGAGATATATGCCTCTCTGGCCCGCCGACTGAAAGTGTGTGTGGGGGGGTGCTACATCACACTTTGCTAGGTGAACCTCGATTGGGGGAGGGGGGTATGCATTCATAGCTTAATTAGGATTCCCTTCATGGAGACACAAGGGGGGTGGGGGGCTGCTAGCTACTTCGCACTTTGCTAGGTGAACCTCGATTGGGGGGAGGGGGCATGCTCATAGCTTAGGATTCCCTTCGTGCCAACACGAGGGGGGTTGCTAGCTACTTTGCACTTTGCTAGGTGAACCTCGGTTGGGGGGCATGTGCATTCATAGCTTAGGATTCCCTTCATGCCGACACGAGGGAGGGGTGGCTGCTACCTACTTTGCACTTTGCTAGGGTGAACCTCGGTTGGGGGGAGGGCATGCATTCATAGTTTAGGATTCCCTTCGTGCCGACACGAGGGAGGGGGTCTGCTAGCTACTTCGCACTTTGCTAGGTGAACCTCAGTTGGGGGGGCGCATGTGCATTCATAGCTTAGGATTCCCTTCGTGCCGACACGAGGGAGGGGTGGCTGCTAGCTACTTCACACTTTGCTAGGGTGAACCTTGGTTGGGGGGGCATGCATTCATAGCCTAGCTAGGATTCCCTTCATGCTGACACGAGGGAGGGGGGCTGCTAGCTACTTCGCACTTTGCTAGGTGAACCTTGGTTGGGGGGCATGCATTCATAGCTTAGGAATCCCTTCGTGCCGACACGAGGGAGGGTGGGCTGCTAGCTCTACTTCACACTTTGCTAGGTGAACCTCGGTTGGGGGCATGCATTCATAGCTTAGGATTCCCTTCGTGCCGGCACGAGGGAGGGGGTTGCTAGCTACTTCGCACTTTGCTACAGTGAACCTCGGCTGGGGGGCATGCATTCATAGCTTAGGATTCCCTTCGTGCCAACACGAGGGGGGGGGGCTGCTAGCTACTTCGCACTTTGATAGGTGAACCTCGGTTGAGGGGGAGGGGCATGCATTCACAGCTTAGGATTCCCTTCGTGCCGACATGAGGGGGGTGGGGGCAAGCAATACTGTGTGCTTTGCGAGAGAGGTGCCACATCGAAGTTGCATTTGGTATTTGAAAATCAAACTGCCCTTTTGATACATTAAATTTGGTCCACATGCAAGTGTGTTCGTGTTCTGACCCTCTCTCGCTTCATTTTTCGCCAAATTTATGAACATTAGACAAGTCGGATGACGCAATAGACACGGTTCACTCAAACTAACCGTGTTCCATGCCGGTGCACCTGTCACGCACACATCCGCACAGTACATTGGGCTCCACGAGGCTCCCCCTCTCAAAAATATTTGCCTGCCTCAAGGGTTTTTCTGTTTCATAACACACGGTTGTTATCTCCGGACCGTGTGCGATGTTTCTTGTTCCCAATCCCGCCTGCATCCATAGAAAATATCTGCCCGCCTCAAGGGTTTTTCTGTTTCCTAACACACAATTGTTATCTCTGGACCGTGTGTGATGCACTATCATCAAAATTTTCAATAGCCTGGCATTTCATTCCCGCCTTTGACTCCCGTGTAGTAAAATTTTCAGTACCCGCATCATTTCCTCAAACACCCCCCCTCCACACACACACACACACCAAAACCTCCTCGGGCATGCGCTCACACACACACCCCCTCCCTCGTTCCAAACCCTAGCAAAGTCCCCGCCACTGCTGCCGCCGCCGCCGCAAGGCATCCATTGTCAACATCTCCTGGTTTGCCCATGCAGCTTACCCACAGATCTCCATACCCAGGCCGCCCTGAGTTTCTTAGATGACGCCTGCCAAACGCCCCCTTTCCCATAGATCCCCATCCCCATCTCCATCCCCCACTCCAGAGCGTTGCAGCCTAAGCTCGGCTAAACTTCCCGTGGAGCTCGAGGAGCGATTGGCCCAAAAGAGGTGTATAGCTGTCTCTTCGCCCGACATCGCCGAGGAAGCTGGCGACCATTACTGGTGGCTGGCACTCAAGTAGCGGGCTAGAGTATGCGGGCATGTCTCGTCCGCCGACTACGACATCGAGGTCATCGACAGCGACACCCTGAGGCGGGCTGTGTCACAGGTTAAGTGGGCCACCCCCAACCCAACGGGTTCAACCGTCGTCGATCTCATCCATGGCCCCGCCGCTGATCCCCTCTGGCTCGCTGTCAACAATTTGCCATTCTACATCGCCATCGAGCCCCTTTAGTCATTTTTGAAGGACACATTCTGTGACGCTGGCTTGGGATCCACAGCTTCCAAGTCAGACCTCATCGACGGCGACCACGAGGAGGGCACCCTCTCCGGCTCTTCCAAGGAGAAAGATCCCATCTGCTCTTCCAAGGGGAAAGTGCCCGTCTGCGACATCAGGGAGGGCACCCTACAGCCGTGCTCTTCCAAGGGGAAGGAGCCCATCTGCGACAACATGGAGCGCATCCAAGGTCCGTGCTCTTCCCATGGGAATGAGCCCATCCGTGACAAGTGAGGAAACCCATGATTTTTTTTGCCATGCCTCTTCACAGGGGGAAACCCATGATTTGTTTTGTCGAGTCCCTTTTGTAGTATAGTGAGAATATGTCCAGTTTTAATTTCTATATATGGTTGTTTGCAGTATGCCTTGTTTTATTTCGGTTGTTCACAATGTGATGCTCTATATGTGCGATTATTTACTGTGCAATACATTTCATCAATCCAGTTTTAAACATACCGATAGGAATGCATATATTTGCTTGCTGTTAAGCCTGTTATAGGTAGCATATGCCTCTTTTAAAGTTTTTTTTATTGTTCGGTTGTTTGTAGTTAGCACATATTTAGTTTCAAATGCTATCTTTGGTTGTTCGTAGTATGCCTTGTTTATTCCAGTTATTCACAACGTGATGTTCTATATGTGCAAATATGAACTGTGCAGTTCAATTTCATCAGTACCAGTTTCAACAATACCACTATGAATGACTACATTTGGTTGATGCATCTTGTAGTTAACATGCCTTTCCATTTTTATTTAACCATAACCAGTGTCCTTAGACCGGCACAATACCAGTTTGAATGACCATGTTTGCTTGTTGTTAAATGTTTGGCATGTTGCAGTTAGCACACCTTTCTACTTGTTTTGCTTTACTAGCGTGCTTAAACCTGCACACTAAAGCTATCTTTTGGAGATTATTTTGTCTGCCATGTGTGATTTTGGTTGATGTTTAGCCTGTTGTGCTTAACATGCTTCTTGATGTACCTGCATAGGACAATTTTGGGAATGACTGCTGTTTTCCATCGAGGTTAGTTTCGTCCCATGGCTTATATATGCTCACTGTTCAGGATATCGGTAGCTGGTACCATATAGGCCGACGGCTGATAAGGGACTAATCAGTGAATCGGACTTTTAACTGAATATATCTGCAACCCATTTTTCCTTTGGTTAACTAGGGCATATGTAATATATCTGAGGCTACATAGCAACATGCACTGTACTTAGTGTCTAAATATGCAATCCTAGGCTACATAGCAACAAGGAAGAGTGTTACATTAATGTTCTAATGATGTCTAGATATACATAGAAGAGCAACAGCAGCAACAGCAACAACACAACCCTGTTTGGATACTCAACTTAGCTAGAGGTTAGAATTAGTTTCTAGCTCATTACTAACCCTGAACTAACTCCATCCACAGAGTTATTTGGATGGCAGGGTTAGATTGACAATAAATGCACTAGGAGAACTAGCTCTAATTAGCACCTCTTCGGTTGGATACTAGTTTTTTGGGCTGGGTTATAGATGCAACTAGCTCAAACTAGCCCTCGTCTTTAGATATACTTTAGGGCTATTTGAGCCCGAACTAGCTCAAACTAACTGTAACCCGTGGATACAGCAGCAGATAATTTTTAAGAATGAACTAAAATCTTTTCGGCCCGTAATATAAGATGTTAATTCATCTAATATGTGAGTATATTGGATGTTATAAGATACTCCCTACGTTCCTAAATATTTGTCTTTTTAGAGATTTCAAATGGACTACCACATACGGATGTATATAGACATATTATAAAAGAGTGTTGTACTACATCATTGTGCAATTGCTGTTTAGCTTCTAATATTAACTTGGTGCTTTTAGGTACATATGTCATTGGTAAAGATCCGCGTTTCGACCCTTTCTACATATGGGGCAATGAGATATCGATGAACCAGCATCAAGTGAGGAAGCTGATAAAGATTGTTAGTAAACTGAGTCCAAAGATGGCAATTAAACTATTTGTTTACACTTTATCCAAGACAACAACGAACTGTGGGATGGTAAGTAAGAACTCTGCAGCCTTCTTTTCACTACCCATAATGAGTTGTGTTAGATGACAATGTCTGAATATTTTTCCTTTGTAGTGGTTGCTAAAGCAGTTTACTCAAGATTACCTCTCAAACTGCATGATTGGTGGGCATGCAAAGGTTAAAGTATTTCTACCAGAACATGATTATTATCTAGATGTTTTCATGAAGACCGTGAAGGATGGGTGTCGGTGTCAAAACCAGCGGATCTCGGGTAGGGGGTCCCAAACTGTGCGTCTAATTAAGGCGGATGGTAACAGGAGGCGGGGGACACAATGTTTACCCAGGTTCGGGCCCTCTCGATGGAGGTAATACCCTACTTCCTGCTTGATTGACCTTGATGATATGAGTATTACAAGAGTTGATCTACCACGAGATCAAAGAGGCTAAACCCTAGAAGCTAGCCTATGGTATGATTGTTGTTGTCCTACGGACTAAACCCTCCGGTTTATATAGACACCGGAGGGACCTAGGGTTACACAGAGTCGGTTACAAGGGAGGAGATCTATATATCCAAATCGCCAAGCTTGCTTTCCACGCAAAGGAGAGTCCCACCCGGACATGGGACGAAGTCTTCAATCTTGTATCTTCATAGTCCAACAGTCCGGCCAAAGTATATAGTCCGGCTGTCCGAGGACCCCCTAATCCAGGACTCCCTCAGTAGCCCCTGAACTAGGCTTCAATGACGACGAGTCCGGCGCGCACATTGTCTCCGGCATTGCATGGCGGTTTCCCCCTCCGAATATTTCACAGAAGAATTTGAACACAAGGACAGTGTCCGGCTCTGCAAGACAAATTCCACATACCACCGTAGAGAGTATAATATTTCCACAAATCTAATCTGCTGACAACTTTTCATAACGTGACATCACGTCATGGCTCCGGTTATTATTCGAACCATTTTTCTCAACCAGCTACTGCACATATTGTGAGGCGGTCTTCTTGGCACGTCTTGTCGAAGCAGAGATTGTGTCCCCTTATCACGGGACTCTCATCAATATGGGTGTGGGTAACCTAACCGCGCCATCAATCACGATGCTTGGGGAATAAGCGAGTTTTGTCTGGCATGTGGGGAGGCACGCAGTTTCTACCGCCCTTATAAAGGGATAATGACTCCATTTTTTTACCCATGCCTTCTTCTCCCCTGCCCATCCATTCTTGCGCACTCGAGCTCTAGCACCCAAGTTCACATCTTCTCCGAAGAACCACTCCAAATATGTCCGGAGCGGGAGGCAAGTGGATGGCCTCTACCGTCTGGAAGAAGGACATCAAGAAACTTCGGGAGGCTGGGTATCTAGCCCAGAAGATCAGCCACCGTCTCCCGACGGCGAGACAGATCGTCCCTACCCCGGAACCCCATGAAAGGGTCGTATTCCTCCCTCATTTCATCCGTGGGCTAGGGTTTCCCCTCCACCCATTTGTTCACGGCATCATGTATTATTACGGGATCGATTTTCATGATCTATCCCCCAATTCCTTCCTCAACATCTCAACATTCATTGTCGTGTGCGAGGCTTTTCTTCACATCCTGCCACACTTCGGCTTATGGCTGAAGATCTTTAATGTGAAGCCCAAGTTAGTGGGCGGTGAGCACGCTGAGTGCGGGGGTGCTATGGTAAGCAAGATGCCCAACGTCACATGGCCAACAGGTACCTTCAATAATTCCGTCAGGGAGTGGCAACAAGAGTGGTTCTACATTACTGAGCCGCGCGGCGCGAAGTGGGCCGTTGCTCCGGAGTTCCGATCCGGAGCCCCTCTATGGCTCACGTCCTGGCTCAAGAAGGGCCTGGACTGGTCTTCGTCCGACGAACTGTTGGCGCTCCAAACGCGCGTCAATGGTATGGAATACAAGAATATCGAACTTGTCAATGTAGTCCAGGTGATGTTAGTCCGTCGGATTCTACCTTGTCAACACCGGACTTGCAATCTATGGGAATTCGATCCGGCAAAGCACCAGACCCTACGAGAGCTCTTTGTTTCCTTGCACAGAGATATCTGGAAGGTGGTTTTTAAGCCCGGCAAATCATGGCCGGACTCGGCCGAGGACCGTGGGTACCAACTGTCCCGCCCTGCAAGCTCGGTAAATTACCATATGTTTTATTCGCATAACTCAAGGGAAATGCTTAATGTGTTTTACACAACTCTCCTAGGGCTGGACGAAGAAGGCGGGGCAGATCCAATGTTTGGCCCCGCTGCCCAAAGAACCGTCCGGCCCACTCTTGACGAAGATGTTAGACCTAGCGCCTTACAAGGTGCCGGAGAAGAAGACCGAAAAGGAGGCCAAAAAGACCCGAGGCGGCCTTCGTCACCGTGCCCGACGTGCCTCCGAAGAGGATGGGGAGGAGGAAGACGAATCCCCAGTAGGGGGAAGAAAGAAGAGGGCGGCCTCCGCACACTTGGAGGCCGAGTCACCTAAAAGGGGAAAAACTCCTCTTCCGGAAGAGTCCAATGCCGTCGCCGATAGCAGCCCGACGTGGGATCCTAGGGCCCAGCCCCTAGTGAACTCGTAAGTATATAAAATCCGAACACATTCATGTGTCCGGACCCATCATGGAATAGCATTTTAATCTGAGCCATATTCTTTTGTAGTCCGACGGGGTCCCGTTCTGAAAAATCCTCGTACGAGGATTTGCTGAGCTCGGATGCTATGGAGAGCAGGACGCCTCCGAAGGCCCCTCCCCTCGAAGATGTGATCAACACCGAGGCTTCGTCCCAGAGGGACTCCGTCCAAGGAGGGGCGGAGAAAATTGTGAAGGCGGTGCCTGGAGGTCAAACTTCAGGGGTCGGAGACATGGGGGAGAAGATCCCCACATAAGTCGATGGCGGGGACCATATTGAATTCGACCCCCAGCCAGACACAGTTTCGGAGACCAGTATGGCTTCAGAATGAAGCAGGCGGCCTTCCTCGGCTGGAGAGGGCGTCCCTGTTCCATCGGCGACCTCTGTCCAACCAGAGGCGGCGGGTGCTTTATTGGCGGCGCTGAAGAACGCCTCCATCGTCGATGAACACCATGCCCTTATGGGTGCGGTGATCGAGAAGATTCAGTCCGCTGAAAATGGACTGAGTGAAGCCTGTATCGGCCTTATAAGAGGTTTTGAGGTATGTTTTATATGGTTTCAAAGAGTGTCATAGTATGGATGGTAGCCCCTGATACACTGTCTGGTGAACGAAAAAACCGGATAGAGGATCAAATATATTTTTGGCAGGAAGACTCATTTGATGACATCTA
Organism: Triticum aestivum; assembly: GCF_018294505.1. Lineage (NCBI taxonomy): Eukaryota > Viridiplantae > Streptophyta > Magnoliopsida > Poales > Poaceae > Triticum > Triticum aestivum. Next base: position 170,146,044 of record NC_057800.1, on the reverse strand, counting down.
TCTCTCTTCTTTTGTAAGCGGGCATCTGTAGCGGCTAATGCCGCTCATACTGCGGAGGTTACCGGACTGAATCAAAGTCTGGAGCGGGCCAAAGCGGAGCTTGGCCAGTTAAAAAGGAAGTTGGAAGATCAACAAGGTATGCACAAATCTTGGTTGCGTTTAGTGTGAACGAATTTTCAGTGTCATAGAATATGTGCCATGATTTGCGCCACGGGTGATGACCGAAGTCGAGGCTCTGAAGAAGGCTGTTGCCGAGGCCGAGGAAAAGGCAGCCGCAAAGCAGGTTCTTCGTGAGAAGCACGAGGCCAAGGTTGTGGAAGCTAGGCGAGAGCTCCAAGAGGCCATGAAAAAATGCGAGACCCTGGAGCAGAGTTTAACGGAGAAAGAATCCGAACTCACCAGGGCTCATCAGGCCGTGCGTGATGCCCATGGGGAAACCCAAGGCGCCCTGCAGGAGATCCATGAGGCGAGGGAGATCACGGCGGGTAAGGTCTTTTTCCATGTAAAGCAAGTATTTCAAGAGAAAATTATGCTTTATAATTTAAGTTCGGATTTCTCCAGGGGTATTTGCAGAACCTCCTCGCAGCATATCGGATGCCGCCCAATTCTACCGAGCTGAAGAGGGGAATACTGTGGATAAGCTCTTCTGGTCGCAGTATCTGGCACCGAATTATCCGGTGCCTTTTACCGATCAACTGAAACAGTTTATCGAACTGCATAAGGCAGCCGAACTAGCCATGAAGGATTTGATTATCCGGCTATGGCCCGCCGAGCCGATTCCAGGTAGCTACTTCGGGCTCGTGAAGTGACTTGTTAGTGCCTGCCCTCGACTTGACGTCATCAAGCGGTCGGTCTGCATAGAACGTGCACGAATGGCATTTGCCCGCGCAAAGGTGCACTGGGGGAAGATGGATGCTGAAAAGCTGATGACCGAGGGACCGCCAAAGGGAAAGGAGCATCGCAAGCCTGAATTGTATTATGAAAGTGTCCTGAAAGGATCCTGCCTTGCGGCGGAGCAATGTACCAAGGACATTGTATTTCCATGAATATAGTCATGTTGTCCTTTGTAATGTGTGAACAAGGTCATTTCTATTATTTACTGCTTGTTATAAAAGTTTACCCTCCTGCGCGTCCGTTTTATATATTAAACCTGAGAATTGGTTAGTTGTTGGCTTCTGCCCCCTCGTAAGAAATACAGGGGTGTTCGGGATAAACCTGATCACTCTTTACCCCAGTGTTGTGTCCATTGAAGGAGGTGTTCAGCACAGCGAACCAGGCAATCAGACTATAGGGCTTTATCATTCTCACTTAGCCATAGGAGCATTAGGAAGGTAGGCGCAGCCCCTGGTGTTCGGAAGACCGCACGAGGGGCCCTATAGGCACCTGGTCGGAAGAAGAACCGATCCATCGCACGCTGCATTGGTTACGGCATTATGAGGGAGAAATCCTTAAAGATTTTACAACCTCTCGAACAGCTGACCAGCTCTCGCCATATCATGACAGTCATTTTTGGCTTTCTCTACTGAGGTGCTCGTCCGGAAGAACCGGGACACAATTGCAGTAGTTCTCCTTGTGCCGCCTTAGCCGATATAGCGGAACATAAGGCAGCAAAACATGGGAGCCAGGCAAACCCAACATTTGACCCAAGACATGATTCGAATCTGATGCATATAATGCTATAAGTTTAGGGTGCCAAACTTCCGTGAAGGTGTTCGGACTTTATTGTCATATTATGGGTAAAATGAAGCCCCTGGCAAAGGCATATCGCGGTGTACGGATGCCACTTAACAAAAGAGTTTCAATAAGAAATAACAGCAAATGAGCGTCATATAAATCCACATGTTGTATTTGAATAATACGTCGAAGCGTATGAGTACATGTAATGTGATAAAAAGGGGAATATTACCGTGGAACCTACTGGGACCGGGGAGGAAGAAGATGTGTGCAGATCCGGAGTATAGTCGGATGGACGTCGCGAGGAATATCTAAAGATTCCCTTGTGTGTTCGAGCTGTTACCATGTCACCGGTCCCGGTCTGCGCGAAGGTGAGCCTGCAAAGGAAAATGTAAGAAATATTTGTGTGCCGGAGAGCGGTTGAGCCGCGATATGTGGCATGATCTGGACTTCGCCGGAATGTTTAGTTTAGCCCTGGACGATCCGGGCTATCCTGTCGTGAAGTAGTTCGGACTACTTTGAATGTGTCCGGGGTTTTAGCCGTCGACTCAAGAGTTGACTGGAAGGTGACCTCCATTGCTTCTGCTATTAAAGTGGCGGCGTACTCGGTGGTACCGAGTGAGAGTTCGGCCTTGCCATTAACCATGATGATGTCGCGCGGACCGGGCATCTTGAGTTTACGGTAGGCATAATGTGGCACCGCGTTGAATCGAGCGAACGCAGTTCGCCCGAGCAGTGCCTGATAATCACTGTGAAAGGGGACGGTGTCGAAGATTAACTCTGCGGCGCGGTAATTGTCTGGTGATCCGAAGACTACCTCAAGGGCGATGGAGCCAATACAGCTGGCCTCCATGCCTGGTATAGTACCTCTAAAGGTGGCTTTATTGGGTTTGATCATCGAATGATCGATGCCCATCTTGCACACTGTGCCCTGGTAAAGCAGATTTAGACTGTTGCCTCCGTCCATAAGGACTCGTGTGAGGTGGAACACGTCAATTATTGGGTTGAGGACTAGTGCGGCTGGATTTCCGTGACTGGTGTTGACCGGACAATCCATTTGGTTGAAGGTGATCGGCCCTAGTTTGTATTGTGGGCTGGCTGGTTTTGTTAGTTCGACATCCCTAAGGGTGTGCATCTGGTCCGGGTTGGGAGTGTGGGTGGCGTTTACCATATTCACCGTTTGGGTTTGCTGGAGAGATTTCTTTTGTCCTCCTCTATTCGGTGATCTGGGCTCCTTGTCGCTGTCATCGCTTTGAGACCCCTTATCTTTGTTTTTGGCGCCCAACCTGCCAACTTGTTTGAAGACCCAACATTCTCTGTTGGTATGATTGGCTGGTGTTCCTGGTTTGCCATGAATTTGGCATGGACAGTCGAGTATGTGGTCCAAACTGGACGGACCGAATTGTTATTTTTGAGTGGCCCAGTCCGCTAATCGGACTTAGAGCTATTAAATCTGGCATTGATTGTCGTGTCTTCGGCGCTTTCACCATGTTTGCGGCATTTGTGTTTGTTGCGCTGGGGTTTGGCGTTGCTATCTCTGGCCTTTGATCTGCCAGTGTTGCTTGTTGTGTTGTTGCTATGAGCCAACCCGCTATCCTCGCCCGCGTAGAAGCAGGTCATGAGTGTCGTGAGGGCTGCCATGGACCTTGGCTTCTCTTGGCCGAGATGTCGGGCGAGCCACTCGTCACGGATGTTATGTTTAAAGGCCGCTATGGCTTCGGCATCCGGACAGTCTACAATTTGGTTCTTTTTGGTTAGGAACCGGGTCCAGAATTTCCTGGCTGACTCTCCGGGCTGTTGTGTTATGTGACTCAAATCATCAACATCCGGTGGTCGCATATATGTGCCCCGGAAGTTATCCAGGAATGCGTCTCCCGGGTTCTCCCAACTTCCAATGGAGTTTGCTGGCAAGCTATTCAGCCAATGCCAAGCCGGTCCTTTGAGTTTCAATGGGAAATACTTGATGGCGTGTAGATCATCCCCGCGGGCCATGTGAATGTGGAGTCTTGTCTGCTGTGTTCGGCCCGGCCGGATTTGTTTTTGGTGTATTCGGCATGACGGTCATCGTCATGTGTTGGGGCGCGCCCTCGTGATCCGAAGATCGATCTTTTGTGTCCTGCTTTGTTTTCCAATATGTCTCACAGGTCCTGCGTGTTACCCCGGGCCTTGCTGTTTTTGTTTGACTGGCGACGGGGTGCGGGCTGGACTTCGGGCTTATATGCCACTTTGTCGCGGCCACGAGGTGGCCGGTCTGCTGCATCATACGCTGGAAGTGCAGGCCTTAATGCTTCCTCTTCAAGTTGGGGTAGCAACCCGCGCTTTGGGAAACTTTTGATTGGGCGCTCAAGTTCGAGTTCCTTGGCTGCCAAGACCACAGTCCATCTATCTGCTAGCAGATCTTGCTCAGCTTGAAGCTGTTGTTGGTTTTTCTTCAGGCTTTTTGCTGTGGCAATAAGCCGGCGCTTGAAGCGCTCCTGTTCGATGGGATCCTCCGGCACGATAAATTCTTCGTCGCCGAGGCTCACCTCGTCTGCAGAGAGAGGCGTGCAATTGTCATCCTCTGATTCTCCATCTGCTGCCTGTTCCTTGGGGCTGGCTTGCCCATCCTCCTGCTCAAAGCCTGGCTGGAGGGGATTGTCTTTGTCTTCGACACTATTTGCAGCGTTATTGTCTCCTGTGCCGGTATCGCTGTTTTTGCTATGGCGGGGCTTAGAGCGGCACCGATGACGTCGGTTCTTGGATTTCTTCTCGGGGGGATTATCCTCTATTGCCTTGTTGACATCGCTTTCTTTGGGGGTGTCCACCATGTATATATCATACGATGAGGTGGCAGTCTAGCGCCCTGTGGGCGGTGGTTCCTGTTCGTCTCCTGCATCGTCGTCCATACCGTCGATGTATTCGGAGTCGAAGTCGAGCATGTCGGTTAGGTCGTCGATAGTGGCTACCAAGTGGGTGGTGGGTGGGGAACGAATTTCTTCACCGTCTGCTTCCCACTCGAGCCGGACATAGTTTGGCCAAGGGTCTCCTGACAAGGAGAGAGACCATAATGAGTTTAGCACGTCACCTAGGGGCGAGTGCTGAAAGATATCCGTAGAGGTGAACTCCATCATCGGTGCCCAATCAGATTGGATGGGCACAGACGCGAGCGGTTCGGAGTCTGTGGCCGGGGATGAATCCGAGTGTCCGGCAACGCAGGTCTCATAGGAGGTGAAGTCAGTATTCGGCTCTATCGCCGCTGAGTGTGCGGCCTCCGTGGCGGGGTCCATCCACCCGTCCTCGGACGACGCGATCTATTCCGGATTGAGGTCCAGAGTAGTTACAGGTGTGATTTCCTGAACACTGTCCGGTGGCAGGGCTAAATCATGCTCGTCGTGACTGTGCGGCGTACCTGACATGGGTTCGAATCCGTCGAAGATCAAGTCTCCGCGGATGTCGGCGGTATAGTTCAAGCTTCCAAACCTGACCTGATGGCCAGGGGCGTAGCTCTCGGTCTGCTCCAGATGGCCAAGCGAGTTGGCCCGCAGTACGAAGCCACCAAATACGAAGATCTGTTCGGGGAGGAAAACCTCACCCTGGATCGCATCGTTGCCGATGATCGAAGGAGCCATCAAGCCTTATGATGATGACACAGTGGAACTCTCAATGAAAGCACCAATGTCGGTGTCAAAACCGGCAGATCTTGGGTAGGGGGTCCCGAACTATGCGTCTAAGGCGGATGGTAACAGGAGGCGGGGGACACAATGTTTACCCAGGTTCAGGCCCTCTCGATGGAGGTAATACCCTACTTCCTGCTTGATTGATCTTGATGATATGAGTATTACAAGAGTTGATCTACCACGAGATCGAAGAGGTTAAACCATAGAAGCTAGCCTATGATATGATTGTTGTTGTCCTACGGACTAAACCCTCTGGGTAAACATTGTAACCGACTCTGTGTAATCGCCTTGATATGTAGATCTCCTCCCTTGTAACCGACTCTGTGTAACCCTAGCTCCCTCCGGTTATAATCGCCTTGATCGAAGAGGCTCGTCCCATATCCGAATAGCCTTGATGGTATATAGGGTTACACAGAGTCGGTTACAAGGGAGGAGAGTCCCACCCGGACATGGGACGAAGTCTTCAATCTTGTATCTTCATAGTCCAACAGTCCGGCCAAAGTATATAGTCCAGCTGTCCGAGGACCCCCCTAATCCAGGACTCCCTCAATGGGCGGTTGGCCATCACAAGGGGTTGAACTTGAGTCGTGTGTGCCTTCTGCATGGAGGAGGGCACAATATGGGCATTCCGCTTCACCTTGTTCAGCAACCAGAATATATTTCGCCTTTTTCTTTACTGTCTTTAATAGTACAAGTATACAACTGTGATTCATCATTCTTTATTTGGTTCTTATGTAATTCTTGAACATATGTACCTATGAATCAAATAATGCATTGGTTGTTTGAACCTGATGGATATGAATAAAGTTGTAGCATACATTCAAATTCAAATTCAAATCCAAATCCGGTACAATTTGGAAAAACAGCAATTAAATTACGGTGAAATTACGCTCTGCAGGTTGTTACGGCACACACGGTTGGTAAAACACAAATGTTTGTGATATGCACCATAATCAGAGATGGTTCACAGAGAGGAAATGTGTGCAAGCATGCACACAGTTCCCGTTTGCAGAGCCTGTGCAATGTCAGACAATATCAAAAACGGTGCGGGCATACTAAATGTTTGTGTTAGTTGCCTTATCGTACATGATTGGCAACCATGAACTGTTTCTAATGAAGTATGCATCATAAACATTGTACCACATAATAGCGTGTGTGATAGTTGTCGTGTACGACAATGTTACGATGGTCCAACGTTTCGTAATCCTGTCCGACACTCGTATGACAATTATCTAATCTTCTTAACGGTGAACCGTTTGTGATGGGCCGCGCATCATACACGTTCTATAATAGTGAACCGTTTGTGATGGGTCGCGCATCGTAAACATAGCACCACAGAATACCGACTGCGATGGCAATGAGAGCAGAAACGAGTAGGAGTACTATAGGGGCCCTATCCCTGATGGTTTTTGGGTCGTATGGGAAGGACCCCCTATCACCCACACTCACTTGGCGACGGTTCCAAATACCGTCGTGGAAAGGGGTTTTAAACCGTTTGTTTAGGACCGACGCGCACCAGTGAGTCAACGTAGCTCTCTAGTTGATGACCGCAATTCCCCCATACCACCATCGGAGGTGCTTGCTCTTACTTGGTAGTGTGATATGTGGTTGCATGTTGCATATGGTGTCTACCTTGTGATGCTTCTAATTAGGGTAAATTGCATCTGCTTAGTTAACACATTATACCTATGAATATGACATGCCTTCATGTTTTTGGTACATACTATGTCTTTCTATTAACCATGTTCTTACATCAAACTACTTTTCTTGTGTATCCCTCATCAATCACTTCTAACGAGACATCTTCAAGTTGACAGTGTAATATTGGTCGCACCTTGCATATCATTTCAAAGATGTATTGCCTCTAATTTGTTGAAGTGACACTTATAATGAGACACATCTAACTTAGTAGAGTGATTTTGGTTGGGTCTTTCATATGGTGTCTAGATTGCATTGCTTCCAATTTGTTGAAATGCCTTCTGCTTAGACTTTTTCGTACATATTCCATCCTCCTACAATGTGGTTTGCCATACATAAAAGTTGTGTTCATCAGTATCATGCATCAACGAATTTGGAAGTGCGAATTTCATTCCTTTTTCTTCTGTGTTTACTTGACATGGCAAAATCTAAAAGCACGAAGGCACGAAATGATGGTGGTCCTCTGGAGTAACCGAAACAGATGATCTCTGCAGATTCTCGTGCTACTCCTACCACAGTGCAAGTTTCAAATCTCATCTCCCCTACTCCACAACCCCAGGTGCTTGATCTAACATGGCAGTGTGATATGTGGTTGCATGTTGCATATGGTGCCTAGCTTGCATTGCTCCTAATTTGTTAAATTGCATCTCCTTAGCTTACACATTATACATGTGAATATGACGCGCCTTCCTATTTTTAGTACATACTACATCTGCCTATCACACCATGTTCTTACATCAAACTACTGTTCCTGTGTATCCCGCATCTATCGCTTATGATGAGACAGTCACGCCCGCGGGTTAGTATGAGACGCGCTACTCTTATAAAGAGTGCAGTTTCATCCTCTCCACATGATTCTCAAGAAACAACAAGCCTAAATGAGGATATTGAATGTAGCTCTGTACTTGAAGACCACACTTCCCCTACACCACTATCGCAGGTGCTTGCTCTAACTTCACGGTGTGATATGTGGTTGCATATTTCATACGGTGTCTAGCTTGTAATGCTTCTAATTAGGGTAAATTGCATCTTCTTAGTTTACACATTATACCTTTGAATATGACATGCCTTCCTATTTTTGGTACACACTACATCTATGTGTTAACCATGTTCTTACATGAAACTACCTCTCTTCTGTATCCTACATTAATCACTTATGATGAGACACCTTTATTCGTTACATATTGCATATTGTTTCTAGAATGTTGCTATGTATTCCTTCTAATTTGGTCAAATACATTTGTTAGGCCACCCTTTTAATTTGGCAGAGTGATATTGGTTTCATCTTTCATATGGTTTCTAGCTTGCATTGCTTCTAACTAGTTCAAACACCATGTGCTTAGTTTACACTTCATACATCATACATGTCAATATGTCATGTCGTCTTGTTTTTCATACATATTCCATCCTCCTATCATGCGTCTGCCTTACATGAAAGTAGTGTTCGTCAGTATCATGCATCAATGAGTTCTGAATAGCAAATTTTATTCCTTTTTCTTGTGGCTTTGACTTGACAAGGCAAAATCAAAAAAGAGGAAGTAAAAGAGTAAGGAAGGAGATGATGGTGGTCCTCTGCAGCAACGTAAACGGATCATCTGTACGGATTCTCCTTGTACTGCTAGTGCATTACAAGTTCCAAGTCTCCGCTCGCCTACTCCACCATCCAAGGTGCTTGCTCTAACTTAGCAATGTGATATCTGGTTGCATGTTGCATATGGTGTCTAACTTGTATTGCTCCTAATTAGTCTAAACTACATCTGCTTAGCTTACACATGATACGTGTGAATATGACACGCTTTCCTATTTTTGGTACATACTATATCTGTCTATCACACCATGTTCTTACATGAAACTACTCTTCTTGTGTATCCTACATCAGTCACATATGATGGGACACCTTTAAGTTGGCAGTGTGATATTGGTTTGTGTCTTGAATATGATTTCTAGCATGTAGTGCTTCTAGTTTGATGAATGCCACCTATGACGAGAAAGTTTTAACTTGGCAGAGTGATATTGATTGCACCTTCCATATGGTGTTTAGCTTGCAGTGCTTCTAATTTGTTGAAGTGCCTTCTGCTTAGTTACCACATCATAGGTGTGAATATGTCAAGGCGTCCAGTTTTTCGTACATATTCCATCCTCGTATCATGATTTTGCCTTTCATCAGAGTAGTGTTCGTCAGTATCATACATGAATGAGTTTTGAAGAGCGAATTTTATTCCTTTTTCTTGTTAGTTTGACCTCATAATGCAAAATCAATAAAGCGGAAGGAAATTGGTAAGGCATTGGATGATGGTGGTCCTTCCGAGCAACTGAAACGGAGGGTCTCTATAGATTCTACTCCGCCATCCTCCCAACAAGATTCGCAAGACAACGCAAGGCTAGATAGTCAACGTAGCTATGTAGATGATGAGCACATCTCCCCTACTCCACCATCACAGGTGCTTGATATAACTTGGCACTATTACATGTGGTTGCATGTTGCATATGATGTCTAGCTTGTATTGCTTCTAATTTTGTTGAATTGCATCTGCTTACTTTACACATAATGCATGTGAATATGTCACGTGTTCTTGTTTCTAGAACATACTATATCTAATCACACCATGTTCTTACATCAGACTATTGTTCTTGCATATCCCGCATCAGTCACTTATGATAAGGCACCTTTAAGTTGCCACTGTGATATTGGTTGTGTCTTGCATATGATTTCTAGCATGTACTGCTTCTAATTTGTTGAAACGCCGGACAGTTTGAACTTGGCAGAGTGATATTGGTTGCACCTTTCATATGGTATCTAGCTTGTAGTGCTTCTAATTTGTTGAAATTCCTTCTGCTTAGTTACCACATCATAGGTGTCAATATGTCACGCCGTCCTGTTTTTCGTACATATTCCATCCTCGTATCATGTGTTTGCTTTTCATCCGAGTAGTGTTTGTCAGTATCATGCATGAATGAGTTCTCAAGAGCAAATTTTATTCCTTCTTCTTATCGGTTTGACTTCACAATGCAAAATCAATACAGCTGAAGGAAATTAGTCCGGCAGTGGATGATGGTGGTCCTTCGGAGCAACTCAAACAGAGGGTCTCTACAGATTCTACTCTGCCATCCTCCCAACAAGATTCACAAGGCTGGACAGTCAACGTAGTTGTGTAGATGACGAGCACATCTCCCCTACTCCACCATCACAGGTGCTTGCTCTAACTTGGCACTATTATATGTGGTTGCATGTTGCGTATGATGTCTAGTTTGTATTTCTTCTAAGTTTGTTGAATTGCATATGCTTACTTTACACATAATGCATGTGAATATGACACATGTTCCTGTTTCTAGAACATACATGTAGATGATGAGCACATCTCCCCTACTCCACCATCACAGGTGCTTGCTCTAACTTGGAACTATTATATGTGGTTGCGTGTTCCATATGATGTCTAGTTTATATTGCTTCTAATTTTGTTGAATTGCATCTGCGTAGCTTACAACTTATACCTGCAACGTTCACTTACCCATAAGACACATTTAACTTGGGAGTGTGATGTAGGTTGCATCTTGCATTGTCTTCTAGCTTGTACTGCTTCTAATTTCTTGAAATGGCACTTACGACGAGACACTTTTTACCTGATAGAGTGATATTGGTTGCATGTTCATATGGTGCCTAGCTTTCATTTCTTCTAATTTTGTTGAAATGCCTTCCGCTTACCATTTTTCATACATATTCCATCCTCCTATTGTACGTCTGAATATTCAATGCTGTCTTTTTTTGTATATATTATATCCTCCTATCCTACGCTTGCCTTACATCAAAGTAGTGTTCGTCTGTATCATGCATCAACTAGTTATGTAGAGCTAATTTTATTCATCTTCTTTTGGTTTTGACTTCATAAGGCAATATCATAAAATAGAAAGGAAAAGAGTAAGTTAGGGGATGTTGGTGGTCCTCCGGACCGATGCAAACAGAGACTCTCTAGATTTGCCACTGCTACAGCTAATGAAGTTGAAGTCTCAAGTCTACATGATGAGTTCATCTCCCGTACTCCACCATCACAGGTGCTTGCTCTAAATTGATAGTCTGATAATTAGTTTCATGTTGCATATGTTGTCTAGCCTGTATTTCTTCTATTTTGATTAAATGGCACCTGCCAAGTTTATATGTTATACATGTGCATATGACATGCCTTCCTGTGTCTAGAATACACTTCATCTATCAATCATACCATGTTCTTACATCAAAGTACTGTTGTTGCGTATCCCGCATCAGTCACTCATGATTGGACGCTTTTAACATGGCAGTTTGATAGTGGTTGCATCTTGCATTGATTTCTATGTTGTACTGCTTCTAATTTTTCGGAATGCCACTTATGATAAGACACTTTTAACTTGGCAGAGTGATATTGGTTGCATCTTTCATATAGTGTCTAGCTTGCATTACTTCCATTTTCTTGAAAATCCTTCTGCTTAGTTTACACAACGTAGATGTGAATATGTCATGTCGTCCTGTTTTTCTTACATATTCCATCCTAATACGGTTGTCTTACATCAAAGTATTGCTTGTCTGTATCATGCATCAATGAGTTCTGAAGAGCGATTTTATTCTTTTGTGTTGTGGGTATGGCTTGACATGGCAAAGTCAAAAAAGAGCAAGGAAAAGAATATAGTAGGGAATAGTGTTACTCGTCGGGTGAAACGGAAAAGGATCTGCCCTTGAGATTCTGCTGGTACTTATAGTGCAGTACAAGGTCCAAGTCCACCGGCTAAATTTACAAACACAGTATCACCTGCTCCACCAGCTGCAGCATCCGCTTCAAATGTACCAGCATCTCAACGAGTTACTCGTTCGTTTGCTCCGGAACTGGCCAGTTCCCAAGCTGCCTGCACACCTAACACTACTTCCGAAGCACTGCTGACACAACAGGACTTGGCAAGATCAGATGAACCTCATGAGCATCAACACCAAGACGGTACCTGACCGAGTCAACACTACTGGAATCAGCTAATTTGCCATCTGCCAGCTCTTTGCCGTCTGCTAGCTGATGGCAAAGAAGCTCTTTGCCATCAGCTACCAAAAAGCGGACGGCAAAGATCAGGCTGACGGCAAAGAAGCTCTTTGTCGTCCGCCAGATCTTTGCCGTCCGCCAGCAGACGGCAAAGAATCTTTGCCGTCAGCTGGCCGACGGCAAAGAGAGAGGTGGCCCCCACCCCCCGCCCGTTTGGGAAAAACTTAACGGCCCACCTCTTTGCCGTCTGCCAGCGGACGGCAAAGAGGCAAAAGGGCGGACGGCAAAGAGGGGCGGACGGCAAAGAGGGCAGTATCTAACGGCCCGTACCCCCCGCCCCTCTCTGTTCTCTCCTCGCCCCGCCACCACTTCCCACCCCACCGCCGCCGCCGCCGCCCGCTGCGCGCCGCCGCCTCTCGCCCCCGCTGCCACCGCCCCATCGCCCCCGCCGCCCCGGCCCCCCGCCGCCCCGGCCCCCCGCCGCCCCGTCGCCCCCCCCACCCCGGCCCCACGCCACCCCGGCGCCCCGGCGCCCCGCCGCCCCGCGCCCCACCGCCCCGGGCCCGTCCCCCCGCCGCCCCAGGCCGCCCCGGCGCCCCGGCCAGCTCCTCCACCGCCCCGCCCCCCTCCTCCACCGGCCCTGCCCCAGGTGAGCCCCCCTCCTTTTTTCTGTTTTTTTCTTTTTTAGTTTTAGTTTAGATTTAGTTTTAGTTTTAGTTTTAGGTTTAGTTTTAGTTTAGTTTTAGGTTTAGATTTAGTTTTTTCCTTTTTTCTGTTTTATTAGTTTTAGGTTTATGTTTAGTTTAGATTTAGTTTTAGTTTTAGGTTTAGTTTAGTTTGAGGAAAGAAGAAGAAGAAGAGAAAAAGAGGAGAGGAGGAGAAGAAGAAGAGGAAAAAGGAAAGGAAGAAGAAGAAGAGGAGGAGGAGAAGAAAAAAGAAGAAGAGGAAGAAGAAGAAGAAAAAAGAGGAGAGGAGGAGAAGAAGAAGAGGAAAAAGGAAAGAAGAAGAAGAAGAATAAGAAGAAGAAGAAGAAGGAAGAAAAGGAAGAAAAGGAAGAATAGGAAGAAGAAGAAAAGGAAAAAAGAGGAAAAAACCCGACCCGACACGGCACCCCGACCCGACACGGCACCCCGACCCCGACCCGGCACCCCGACGCGACACCCCGACCCCTAGACCCCGATCCCGACACCCCGACCCCGACCCGGACACTGACACGGCACCCCGACCCCGACCCCGCACCCCGACCTGACACCCCGACCCCGAGACCCCGACCCCGACACCGACATGACGCCCTGACACCGACACCCTGACACCACACCCACCCTTACCCCGACACCGACACGGCACCCCGACCCCGACCCGGCACCCCGACCAGACACCCCGACCCTGAGACCCCGACCCCGAGCCTGACCCGACACCCCGACCCCGAGACCCCGACCCCGACCCGGCACCCAACCCGACACCCCGACCCCGAGACCCCGACCCCGAGCCTGACCCGACACCCCGACCCCGACACTGACACGGCACCCTGACCCCGAGACCCCGACCCCGACCCCGACCCCGACACCCCGACCCCGAGCCGGACCCGACACCCCGACCCCGACACCGACACGGCACCCCGACCCAGACCCGGCACCCCGACCCGACACCCCGACCCCGAGACCCCGACACGGCACCCCGACACCGACAGGACACCCCGACCACCTACACCTCCCGAAAAGGTGTTCTTTGGCCTTCCAGAGGCCGACGGGGTCATATATTTGTGAATTATTAGTTAGGTCATATATTTTTCGATTTTGTTATGAAAAACATCATATATAATTGTGTTGATCGTGTAGTTTTAAATGTGCAGTTGTTTCATCGCTGCGAGGTTTGGTGTTCGACGACCTCGCCGTGCGTTTGACGAGCTCTGCCCCTTCGTTCGTGGGTGAGCACAAATGACAAGTCCTCCTCCCCCATTAATTATTTGATCTATTCCGATGAAACTTGATAGCTAGCTATATATGTGTCTTGAATCATCAGTATGCGTAACCAATATGTGTCTCCCGTTCGAAAGCGTCATAGTTATAAATATGCATGCATTTGCATATTTATAACCTTGATTCTTTCGAATTGTCCAACGCTATCCATGGACAGCCCGAGTATGTGTAGATTGGGTTCGTTTTCCCATATGCTTTGCTCCGGATCCGACGCATATATTTCGTCAGTGCCTCCCCTGTTGTTCTCCGGGTACACATCCTCTCTGTTTATTGCAGAGACGTGTATCAGGAGAACAGCGGGGAGGTGCTGCCGAAATTTTGCGTCGGATCCGGAGCATAGCATGGGAAAATGAACCCAATCTACACATACACGGGTGGGATTAGGACCTATCATTACCTATTAGAGTGTAGGTTGCATGGACGTAATAAAATTGACAAAGTAGATCAACTGATGAATATATACATGGTGAATTACATATATAATTGTTGTGTGTCCAGTAGCTCTGAAAGTCAAGATGAGTGACCGTGCTTGGATGTATACCGGTCACACTGGTCAGAACAAATGGAGCGCTGAATGGTTCACAAAAACTAAGGGGTTTGTGCAAGCCGCATTTGCAAATGGCCAAAAGAAAACCTGGTGCCCCTGTTTCCGGTGCGGCAATTGGGAAAAGAAGACAGAGGCTGAAATGGGCAAACACCTGCAGAAGAGTGGTTTTACGCCCGATTATACGGTGTGGACATTTCATGGTGAGTCTGCCCAACGTGACCGAGCTGAGGTGGATCGTCGTCGCACCGACGAGCATGGTACCGGGATGGAAAACATGGTGCAAGGCTATGATGATGCTCGGGATTCGGACGAGGAGATGGAGGAATCTGCAAAGGCCTTCAATGAAATGTTGGAGTCTTCGAAACGTCCGCTCCACGAGCACACTGAGCTTTGTCAGTTGGATGCCATCTCACAAGTAATGGCTCTGAAGGCTCAGTTCAACTTGGGCAGAGAATGCTATGACGCAATTATGACAGTATTTGGACGCTTTCTACCCAAAGGCCATGTAATGCCTGCAAACCTGTACCAGTCGGACAAAATCCTCCGTGCACTGAAGATGCCCTATGAGAAGATACATGCCTGTGAGAAAGGATGTGCCTTATTTAGGCTTGACTATGCGGACTTGAACTATTGTCCCATTTGCAAGTCTTCCAGGTATATTGTGGTAGACAACGGTATGGGTGAGAAGACACAGACCAAAATCCCCGTTAGTGTTCTTCGGTATATGCCAATCGTACCAAGACTTCAACGTCTTTTCATGGTCGAAGAGACGGCCAGACAGATGACATGGCACAAAACAGGCAAAAGAACCGAACTAGATGCAGATGGGAATCTGATGATGGTACACACATCGGATGGTGTTGCGTGGAAAAAGTTTGATGAATTACATGCTGACAAAGCGGCAGATCCGAGGCATCCTCGAGTCGGCATCAGCACGGATGGGTTCAGTGTGTTTGGTATGACGGCAGCCCAATACAGTTGTTGGCCCGTATTTGTCTTTCCACTCAATCTCCCCCCCCGGACAGATTATGCAAAGAAAGAACATTTTCCTGACGTTGATAATTCCAGGACCCAACTATCCGGGCAAAAATATGAATGTGTACATGCAGCCGCTTAAGGACGAATTGCAAGAAGCCTGGGATAATGGGTTCAAGACATACGACGCCTTTAGCAAACGGAACTTCATAATGCGTGTCTGGTACATGTACTCGACGCATGACTTGCCGGCGTATGCGCTATTCGTTGGCTGGTGTGTGCATGGAAGGTTCCCGTGCCCCACATGCAAGGGAGCTCTTGAGTTTCGTTGGCTTCAGGCCGGTCGCAAGTTTTCTTGCTTCGACATGCATAGACAGTTCCTGGATCCTCGCCATAAGTTCAGGAAAGACAAGAAGAACTTCATCAGGGGTAGAGTTGTCAAAAACTCTGCACCACCTGCATTGACAGGCCAACAGACCCTGGATCAGTTAAACGCTCTCGAGCCAGATCCACAACGTCCAGGGTACTTCAAGGGGTATAATACTAAGCACGCGTGGACTCACAAAACATGCTTATGGGATCTGCCTTACTTCAAAGACCTCCTTTGCCCACACAACATCGACGTGATGCACACTGAGAAGAATATCGCCGAGGCACTTTTTGGTACATTGTTCGGCATAGATGGGAAGTCAAAGGATAATACTAAGGCTAGAGTCGATCTGGAGGCGCTATGTGATAGGCCGTTACAAAACATGAAAGAACCGAAAGGAAAGCAGAACTGGACGAAGCCAAAGGCATGGTTCAATCTTGGAAGGCCAGCTATGAGGGAAATTCTCTTGTGGGTGCAACAGCAGTTGATGTTCCCCGATGGGTATGCAGCGAATCTAAAGAGGGGAGCGAATCTTGATAAACTGAAGATATTTGGTCTCAAGAGTCATGATTGGCACATATGGATTGAGCGGGTAATGCCGGTGATGTTGCGTGGCTTCATCCCTGAGGATGAATGGCTAGTACTGGCAGAACTCAGCTATTTCTTCCGTGTTCTTTGTGCGAAAGAACTATCGCCTGGCGTGCTAGAAGAAATGGAAGAGTTGGCGCCGGAGTTGATCTGCAAGTTAGAGAAGATCTTTCCACCGGGCTTCTTTAATCCAATGCAGCATTTGATTTTGCATCTCCCGACCGAGGCAAGATTGGGGGGGCCCGTGCAAAATCGTTGGTGCTACCCAACTGAGAGGATGCAGAAGACGCTTCGAGAAAAATGTAAAAATAAACGTAGAATTGAAGCATCGATGGCTGAGGCATTCATCACAGAGGAGGCGGCAAACTTCGTAACAGCGCACTACGAAGCCAAAAATCGTCATTTGCATAATCCGAAGCCTCGGTACAATGCTGACGAGCCTAAAAAGGGTGGATCCAACCTCAGCCTATTCAAAGGGAATCTCGCACCAGCTAGTGTTTCACATCCAGTATCTTTGGATAACGAAGAATGGCGGACCATTTCGTTGTATATCTTCAACAACCTGATAGAAGTGCGGCCGTACATCGAGTAAGTTCTCGGTACATTGTTTCACAACTTCTATTTCCTTTGAACTACTCTTACTCCTGGATATGTCATACAGTCAATACGTCGCCATATTCTCGTATGGAGCGGAGATCCAAAAGGATTCCGTCGAAGAGTATGAGCTTCTCGCAAAGCAAGGAGGTGGCTATCCCGGTTTCATCTCTTGGTTCAAACAAACGGTGATTTCTATTAGACAATTTCATTTTATTCGCTAATTTGTGCATAATGCAACAATCCTTTCATATTAAACTTGTAGGCTAATTCAGAGTCTATGGATGCCGAATTGAGACAAGTCGCTGATGGTTTTGACTATAAGGTCCGTTCATTTGACAAGTACGACATCAACGGGTATCGCTTTCGTACCTATGGCAAAGAGCTATCTATGGCCGACCGAAAGTCAACAAATTATTGTGTATCTGCTATTGGCGAAGGAGGTACCGAGTATTATGGGAGAGTTGAAGCAATTTATGAACTTCTGTTCTATGGTGAAAACCCACCGAATGTCGTAGTCTTCGAATGTTATTGGTTTCATCCGAAGGAGACTAGAAGGACTCATGAACATATAGGGCTAGTTTAAATCAACCAAAGCACTCATTTAGATGTTCCTGATGTCTATATTATGGCTCAACAGGCGACCCAAGTATTCTATCTACCGTGGGCCTGCCAAACTAATCCAAATCTGAAAGGTTGGGATGTCGTTTATGAAGTGCCGCCACGTGCTAGACTTTCTCCCCCAAAGGAAGAGGATTATGAACCTCACATTAACCCAGACACATATGAAGGAGAATTCTTCCAAGAGACACGTCTTTCCAAAAAGAGTTTCAAGAACCGCTATACTTCACCCCAAAACATTGAAGTAGACAGCGACAATGAATCCGACATCACCCCAGAGGAGGAACAAGAAGAGGTTACTGCTGCGGATGACCTGTCAATGCTTGACCGATTACGTCAACGTGGCCTTGCACATGTTGATGCCAATGAACCCTATGAGCCCGTCATTGATTATAGTGATGATGATGATTATGCATTTATTGATGATACTGATCGAGATTATTAGTAGTGTCAGGTATTACATTTTTTTATGTTGTACTTGATGATGATACACTTAAGTGATACACATATTATTATTCATGTCGGTCTTTTTTTATGTTGTACTAATTTTGTTTACTGTTTGTCATGGCAGGTGTTGAAAGATGGTGGGCGCTGGTCGGGAGCGTGGTCTGAGGTCTTCCATTCCAGACGCACCTCTCCGCCGAGCGTTGCTGGACAGTATGGCCACACCGCCGGGCCCTTCTTCGTTGACCGCGGTGCCCAGCAGGGGACGAGGTAGGAAGAGAGGAGGTGGGGCACGTGGTCGTGGGAGAGGAGGTAGGTTGACTGCTACGGCGCCTTCCTCGACGCCACCCCCAGCTGTTTCACCCGAGCACGTGACTGCTAGGGTGGACTCGTCCGAGGAGGAGGCTACACGGACTCCGGTCCACGGGTCTTGGGCCCACGAGCTTCGGGTCGACTGGCCTTCGGCCCACGAGAGTTCGGCCCACGTGACCCCGGAGGAGCACACGTCCGGATGGGGTACTTGGCCGGATCAGCCCGAGGAGCCGAGTGGCCATGCTGATGATGGCGGGGAGCCGACTGATCTTGAGGAGGAGGGGGCACCGTCTACCAGCATGGTGCTACACGGCTCCTGTCCGTGCTGGTGACCCGCGAGCAGAGGTGGTTGATTTTCCCTGATGGGGAGAGGTACGTAAGTGCATTTAATATTTTTGTACCTTGTGCATTCATGTTTTTTCAAATAACTAATGCGTTGGCCTTGTCATGCCGCAGGGGTTGGGACCACCATCATAGTGTCCGCCGGCCCAACTTCGTCCTTGGAGTTCTTTGCCGGCAAAACTTCCCACCAAATGTGCAGTCTGTGTGCGAGAAGACAGGTCAGACCGCTCCGTCGATGCCAGTGATTGCTCCTGGGACCACGGTGAGTTTTATTTGAATGGACATTACTTGCTAGTCTTAACATTTGAGTGTCATCATGCTAACAAGACATTGGAAATGATCTTTGGTGCAGCGTAACTCCAGACAAGCATCGCACGATCCTTCTCCAGCTACCGACACGAGCCACCCCGCTCCTACACCTCCTGGATCTTGGTAAGTTTATCTAGTGTTTTGCTTAACACATGCATAAAGACCTAGACTTAGCTTTATTTCCTCCAATGCTTACCATAATGACCTAGACTTAGCTTCTTCTCCTCCAAAATGACTTAATAAGCTTACTGACCTCCAAAACCATCCATTTTACCTAAGTTAGCTCTAAAACGATCTGTACTTAGCTTACTTATGTCAAAAATTGCATAATTAGCTTAGTTAGCTCATAGACGATCCATTTTACCTAAGTTAGCTCTAAAATGATCCATTTTACCTAGGTTAGCTTATAAATGATCCAGTTCATCCAAGTTAGCTCAAAAATGACCCATTTTACCTAGATTAGCTCCTAAATGATCCATTTTACCTATGTTAGCTTTAAAATGACCCACTTCACCTAGGTTAACTCCAAAATGACCCATCTTACCTAGGTTATCTCATAAACGATACATTTCAACTAATTTAGCTCATAAACGATCCATTTCACCAAGTTAGCTAAAAAACGATCCATTTCACCTAAATTAGCTCTTAAATGATCCATTTCACCTAAGTTAGCTCAAAAAGATCCATTTCAACTAAATTAGCTCATAAATGATCCATTTCACCTAAGTTAGCTCAAAAACGATCCATTTCAACTAAGTTAGCTCATAAATGATCCATTTCACCTAAGTTAGCTAAAAAACGATCCATTTCACCTTAGTTACCTCAAAAACGATCCATTTGACCTTAGTTAGCTCATAAACGACCCATTTCAACTAATTTAGCTCATAAATGATCCATTTCACCTTAGCTAGCTCATAAACGACCCATTTCAACTGAGTTAGCTCATATATGATCCATTTCACGTAAAGTTAGCTCATAAATGACATACTCTTCTTGTTCTAGTCTTCTTCTTGTTCTACTCTTCTTGTTCTAACTTTCTTATTTTTCATTTTGCAGATTTCATTCACTTGACGAAAGCTTGCATAGATGGAGTGCTCCTTATCCCTTTCTCTGTTTCTTTTGTATCGTTGGATGAAACTATTGTAATATATATGGTTGGATGCCTCTATGTTGAACTTGTTATGTATGATGGAACTATGCATGTAATATATATGGTTGGATGATGAAGTTATGTGTTGGATATCTTATATGTTTGCTCTGTAATGGCCTTTTGAAATATATCTATATATGTCATATATATTTGTGATGAAAATTGTTGGATTTAATAAAAAACAGATAAAAGAGCCAATATGCAGGCTCTTTGCCGTCGGCCACCGACGGCAACGGGCTCTTTGCTGTCTGCCGCGGACGGCAAAGAGGACACGTGGCATCTAGCTGTGCTTCCTGGGAGCTGACCCATTTGGTCAGTTTGCCTAAAGTGGCAGACGGCAAAGACTTTGCCATCAGTGGCATACGGCAAAGAACCTGCACTTTGCCATCAGTGGCAGACGGCAAAGAACCTGCCATGTAGTGACGTGTAGATGACATCAGCGGCGGACGGCAAAGACACTAGAAATTTTGCCGTCAGCGGCGGACGGCAAAGGCCTGCCGTTAGCCACTTAACGGACTGACAGCACAATTATTGCCGTCCGCTCTCTTTGCCGTCCGCCGCAGACGGCAAAGACTTTGCCATCAGTAGCGGACGACAAAGTAGCTGTTTACCGTAGCCTACTTTGCCGGAGCCTTTTGCCGTCCGCGGCTGACGGCAAAGGTCTTTGCCGTACGCCGTTCATGCCTTTGCCGTCCGCCATGGCAGACGGCAAAGTAGCTGATTCTTGTAGTGCAAGTTGCAGTTGCATGCTCCTTTATATGTACTCTCATAGTTTGATGTGCACTAAAACTTTCCATGTTCATTGTTGAACTAGCACCATGGTGCAAGAGGAAATAGACATCAGGGATAATGCTTGACAGATTAACAAAATCGAAAGGAGGGAGAATGGACATCCATTTTGAGGCAGGTTTAAAAAGGTCACATGATGCTACAGAGTCAGCCAAGTTAGTATCAGAGGCAGCCATTGCCGTTAGGTGTCATGCACGTATCCTCCCAACATGGATCCAGTACAGGAATGAGAAAGACAATACCCGGTTTAACACCTTCCTTGACCATTTATCCATAAGTAATGTTATCCATCGCAATTTGTAATATTGTCTTGCTCCGTGCCATACTTTCTAGCTTCCTCCTAATAAGACTCACGTTCTTTTTTCAACAGATGAGGTTCAAGTTGGATATGAAAGATGATGCAACTAAACAAGCATGCACTCATGTTTTTTAGTCTGCTCTGCGATAGTATCGGTACCACCTTAGAAACTCTCACTTTGAAGGCAAGGCTAACAATGAAATCACCCAAACATCTCCAGTGGAATATATTACAGATGAAGACTGGACAGCCCTTGTTAAACACTGGTCTGATCCAAAGTATCAGCTAGGGTATATGTATTTGATCAGACCACATATTGAACTTGTATTTATGTATGTGCCTTACAGGTGTATCTTCTTCTAGGCTAATTGTTTGAAGAACAAGACCAACCGTTCTAAAGTGAAATTCCAACAGACAACAGGATCTCGTAGCTATATTGCACACTACGAGGCTCTTGTAAATAGCTGCTAGTTCCATATTTTCTCTGTGCCATATTATCATATCTATATTGACTTGTTACAAATATAGTGGAAAACCCGTGCGGACCAAAAAGAACCTGAACCGAATCCAGTGCAAATCTTCAAGGATTGCCACACCAGCAAGATGAAGGGCATGAGCACACTAGTTCAAGCCGCTGTTGTAAGTCCTTACTCCTCCTGCCTTTGAATTGATTGGTACTGTGATGTGTTCATTTAACTGCTTGGTTTGTAGCCAATGTCAGTTACTCTGTTCACTTTTATACATAGTTGTCTTAATGTATCATTTCACCTTACATGGTTTAAAAGAGACGAAGGATATTCTTTTGGTCTTGATCTGTAATCTAGTTGTGATGTTCACGTGCGCACACAATGATACAATAGCATGTTTGTTTTATATCTATTTTCCCATGATATGAATGATGTCATACTATGTTCATCCTACTTTAAACCATGTCTCTTTATCCTTAGATGTCAACGAATGTGAGGAAATAGACAATACAGTAGGCATGGTACATGGACATATGTTCCAAAAGTAATTTTATTATGTAGTTTGCACTATAATACATGCTAATGTATTACAGTAGTTCACCAACATAAGTTATGTATAAACGTGAAACCTACTTTGTTTGTTTTTGTCTCATTAGTAACTTATCCGGTACACTAATCTACAAGTGCAAACTTTAAGCAACCTATGGAACAAATGATTGAACAACCACAACCCCCTGAAGGTGACGAGGCTACCACAGGCACAATGTCACCTCTTGTTGCAGTGCATCAGTATCTCTCCACTAACAGTGCAAAGTGCACCTTCCTGCGTAATTCTGGGTTGGTTTTCAAGGTAACCTCATCCAAATCGCCTACTGAACAAAATCTTCTGGCTAGATAGTGTGATATATCTGTGCTCCAGACACAAGTCCAATCCCTAATGGATGTTGTTTTGAAAACAAGAATAGTGGTTGACAAATTTCGTAAAGATATGTATGGTTTTGAAACTAGACTATCAGACATTTGCTTCATCATTCAAGAGCAATGGCGGAAAAAATGGGAAGATCATGCTGCTCCATCAGATTCTATAGCCTGAAACATTAGCACTCAGGTCAAATGATCTGTGCTTCTATACATTTGATGGTGCTTTTATCTACAAGGACTATAAACTTTATGCCAACAGGCCTTTTGTTGTATGGTTGGAATTTATTTTGTTGTGATACAGCATTTATGATGCTGCCAAAGGCTACAGTAATTACGACGCTATTTGTGTATAGTGTACGTTTATCTTAGTAATGTATTCGGCCTAAAGCTTCGTAGGAGCCCAACATGCCAACATTCGTCGGGCCCATTTCGATTGGGCTAAAAATGATTATGGGCTGAAATTTGCATGTAGCCCACTAAAAATATCTGGGCCTAAATCAGCATAAACTTTCGTATTTTTTTTGCTAGGCTTGTGCCCATAGTGGTCCTGTAACACGCGTAAACATAATTTGGGCCCTCAGTAATAATAGGTCGTTTACAAGTGTAAATATCTCGATCCCTTAAAAACATGGGCCTTCAATAGGATGAAAGTGAGATTGGGCCCTGATTGTGCCAAATAACCCACTGGTCTTAGCAGGCCGAAATGGCAGCCCATTTACAATGTGGATCGTCCACAGGCCGAAATCCAGATGGGCCATAAATTCGTCGACCTACTACACGGGCCTTTAATAGGCCGGAAGTTCGGTCGGGCTTGATTAGTGTCATTTTTATATGGGTCGTTAGTAGGCCCGATGTGACGTTGGGCCACATATGGCCCATAGATTTCGTCTGACGTTAACAGGCCAAAAGTCACAATAGGCTGAAAGTGGCCCAAATTTATAGTGGGCCTCTAACGGGCCGAATGTCGGACATGGCCAAATATGACCCACATCCCTTCACGGTCGTTTATGGGCCAAAAGTTTCAATGGCCTATAAATGGGCCCAAATGAAGCAGGACCTTTAACACGCTGGAAACACACCGGGACGTAATTCGGCCCAAATACTTAGCAGACTATAGACGGGCTAGAAGTGACCATGGGCCATGATGATGACAAGTTTAGGATGGGTCATTGACGGGCCGATTTGACACTAGCCGTATGGGCCTTAACTGAGAATGTTGGGCCTTTAGCTGGGGCGGCCCATTATGGTCCGCTAAATCTTGTGGGCCTTTAGGTGGGCCAGCCCATTTAATCTTTCTGGGCCACTTTTGGGCTGGTCCACGTGTCAACATATCATAGGCGCATCTCGCCCATTGGATGAGTGACACCTGTGCCAATGCGAAGCTGACACGTGGTTCCTTCAGCCAATGAGAATTCTACACGTGGAAAATCGGCATTGGTCGTGGCTGTTAGCGGGTTATCAGATCCAATATCGGGCCCGATAGCTTAACAGCGGCCCGTTATGGTGGATGCCACGTGTCGGTCACCCTTGATGAAAGCACTTCTATGACGCACGATTTATCGTCATGGAAGGGGACACTTCCGTGATGATAATTTTGGTAATGTCATGGAACACTTCTATGGCAGCACATGTATGACCATCTGGATTCTGTCATAAAATCATCATGGATGTACATGCATGACAGAAAATGTGACCTACTGTGACAAACACATATCATCATGGAAGTGTATTTTTTTATAGTGTACACTTCCACCAAGAGAAATTTAATTCCCCCCACTAATCCCTTGCGGATCTTGTTACTCTTGGGTGTTTGAGCACCCTAGACGGTTGAGGTCACCTCGGAGCCATATTCCATTGTGGTGAAGCTCCGTGGTTTTGTTGGGAACCTCCAATTCGGTTGTGGAGAAAGCCCTAACCTAGTTTGTAAAAGTTCGATCGCCGCCTTCAAGGGCACCAATAGTGGAATCATGGCATCTCGTATTGTGTGAGGGTGTGAGGAGAATACAGTGACTCTAGTGGCTTCTTGGCGAGCATTGTTCCTCCACACCGCTCCAACGGAGACGTACTTCCTCTCAAAGGTAAGGAACTTCGGTAACACATCATCGTCTCCACCGACTCCACTCTTGGTTATCTATTACCTTTACTTGAGCAAGCTTTTATTGTGTTGTATCCCTTGCTTGCTTGTGTGCTTTTTGTTGTTGCACCATATAGGTTTCTCACCTAGTTGCGCATCTAGACAACATATTTTGATGCTAAGTTTAATTTGGCCAAGAAAAGATAAAAATTGTTAGTTGCCTATTCACCCCCCCCCCTCTAGTCAACTATATCGATCCTTTCACCTATTATGAGTTATGATCTACATACCCCAAGGTGACAATAATTAGGATTCTTTCCGGTGATTACCGTAGTTTGAGGAGTTCATGTATTCACTAAGTGCTAATTCTTTGTTCCGGTTCTCTATTAAAAGGAGGACTTAATATCCCTTAGTTTCCATTAGGAACCCGCTGCCACGGGAGGGTAGGGCAAAAGATGGCATGCAAGTTCTTTTCCATAAGCATGTATGACTATATACGGAATACATGCCTACATTATATTGATGAATTGGAGCTAGTTCTGCATCACCCTAAGTTATAACTACTACATGTTGAATATCATCCAACACAATTATCATTGCCGATCTGTTGCCTACGAGCTTTTCACATATTGATCTTTGCTAAGTTACTTTTCCGTTGCTGCTATGACAATCACTACAAACTGCTACTGTTACTTTTGCCACCGTTACTGTTACTTCCATATTACTTTGCTACTAAATACTTTGCTGCAGATATGAAGTCTTTCAGGTGTGGTTGAATTGACAACTCAGCTGCTAATACTTGAGAATATTCTTTGGCTTCCCTTGTGTCGAATCAATAAGTTTGGGTTGAATACTCTACCCTCAAAAACTGTTGCGATCCGCTATACTTGTGGGTTATCACAATACATGGCAAGTTCACACCAAATTGTATGGCAAACATTTAACAATGTTTTCAAGGTAGACATATGCACAAACACATGGCAATTTTTGCATGCTAAGTCAACACATTTTTCCTTCTGGAACTAGGCACTTGCCTAAACACATGGCAATGTTATGCCAACAAGTGTGGAAAATTTTACCTAACAGACATGGCAATCACCTTCAAACACACATGTCAAACAGGTATATGGTGGTAAATTTGAGTAAAAGCTTTGCTTCGTAACACAGACACTAATGAACAACTACAGATGGCACTTTTTCTCTCTTTTCCACTTTCCATTTTCATGTGATCACCAACCATCTCGATTTCAATTTGTATGAAATCCAATCTAAAACTAGGTATCCTTCATCCCTAGATTGCAAAGAGATCTACCTATCTTTTCTAGGAAATCTTTGAAGCTAGTTTTTTTGTTCATGGCAAAAACCATAGAGCTACTTGTGATATGCGTTGGGATTTTCCCCGAAGAGGAGAGGAGATGCAACATAGTAGAGATAAGTATTTCCCTAGGTGAGAACCAAGGTATCAATCCAGTAGGAGAATCACGCAAAGCCCCGTGAACATCACATGCACACACGAAAGAAAATATTTTCACCCAACGCGGGCAAGAGGGTTGTCAATCCCCTTGAACTCATTACTTGCATGGATCAAACATTGTATAGGTAGATGGATAAATTGAAAAACAAACTAAAGAAGAAAAATTGCAGCAAAGGAATTTAGGTTTTGTAATATGATTAAAGTAGACCCGGGGGCCATAATTTTCACTAGAGGCTTCTCTCTTGAACACATAGCATACGGTGGGTGAACAAATTACTATTGGATTGATAGAAAAGCGCATAGCTATGACGATATTCAAGGCAATGATCATGTTTATAGGTATGATACGTCTCGAACGTATCTATAATTTATGAAGTATTCATGCCATGTCTACAATAATTTTCTATGGTTTTGGTGCACTTTTATATTATTTTTATGGGCTAACTTATTAATCAAGTTCCTAGTGCCAGTTCATATTTTTTCATGTTTTTTGTTTCACACAAATACCATAGCAAACAAAGTCCAAACGAGATAAAAATTTACGGAGATTTTTATGGAAGATATGTGATTTTTGGGAGGAAGAATCAATGCAAGACGGTGCTCGAGGGCCCCACAAGGCAACAGGGCGCACCCTACCCCCTGGGCATGCCGAGTTGCATTGTGGGAACCTTGTAGGTCGGTTGATGCCCTTCTTTTGCTGCAAGAAAGATAATTTTGGGATAAACATCCCCTAAAATTTTTAGCCCAATCGGAGTTACGGATCTCCAGAAATATAAGAAATGGTTTTCGTCCAGAAAACAGTAGCAAGAAACAAAAGACAACAGAGAGATCCAATCTAGGGGAGAGCTCCCTCTCCCCACGGAGGGCCAACACTGGTACAACAAGCTGTTGTACGGACAGTTTTTAACCCCTTTCAACGACGACAGTTTAAACCGTCGCCTAGCCACTATGTGCAATAGGGGGGTCCTTCCCACACGACCCAAAAACCACCGGGTATAGGGAGTAGCAATGCATACGTTTTGCATAACTAAGCATATGTGTTGCCGGCATGTGGGGACTTTCCCCACTACCCACATTCATGTGGGACCCCCCATGCAGGTGGGCCCCACTCCAGAACCTTCTAGAATTTTCCAGATATAATACCAAAAAACGAACTTTTTCCGGAACCCCGAAAACAACTTTCCATATATGAATTTTTACCTCTGGACCATTCCAGAAATCCTTGTGACATCCCGGATCCCATCCGGACTACGAACAACCTTCGGATTTTCCACTATTAATATCTCAATACTACCCTAGCGCTACCGAACGTTAAGTGTGTGACCCTACGGGTTCGGAACATGCATACATGATCGAGACTCCTCTCCGGTCAATAACCAATAGTGGAACCTAGATGCCCATATTGGTTCCTACATATTCAACAAAGATCTTTATCAGTTGAACCATGATGTCAAGGATTCAGTCAATCCCATATGCAATTCCCTTTGCCCGGCAATATGTTACTTGTCTGAGATTCAATCGTCGATATCTCCATACCTAGTTCAATATCATTTCTGACAAGTATCTTTACTCGTTCCGTAATGCAAGATCACGTGACTAAACACATTAGTCACATGAAGCTTCTTATGATGTTGTATTACCAAGAGGGCCTAGAGATATCTCTCCATCACACGGAGTGACAAGTCCTAGTCTCGATCCATGCAACCCAACAGACACCTACAGAGATACCTGTAGAGCACCTTTATGATCACCCAGTTACGAAGTGACGTTTGATAGCA
Organism: Triticum aestivum; assembly: GCF_018294505.1. NCBI lineage: Eukaryota > Viridiplantae > Streptophyta > Magnoliopsida > Poales > Poaceae > Triticum > Triticum aestivum. The sequence continues at coordinate 170,117,987 of NC_057800.1, read as the reverse complement.
CACAAGGCATTCCTCCAGTATTAGGGAGTGGCATGATCTTGGTCTAAGGAACTGATAATTGACATGAAGAAAGTTGTAAGCTTATGGTTGGGTTTGTCCATCACATCATTCTCCTAATGATGTGATCCCATTATCAAATGACAACTCATATTCATAGTTAGGAAACCTTAACCGAGAGCGGCGTTAGATAGCACGGGCGCGTTTGCTCCCGCTACGTGGCCCAATGGTGGTAATCGAGAACGGTGGGCCTCTTCGGGCTCGCGTATAGTGAAACAGTATGGTACTGGCGATACATATTGTGATCTCATGTACGTAACGACGACGACGGCCGATCCAGCTATACTGCTGGTACATAATATGTTTGGAGCAGTACAAGACCGTCAAATATAAAAGTTCCATCAAGAAATCTCAGTTGGTGTCACGGTTGAAAATAAATGAGCTTGCCGCCCAACTGCACTGCTGTCAACTACCCACACTGGTGGCCCACGGGAGAAAAAACATTACATTTTTTAGTGAACTACGGCGCGCTCCGGATAGAGCAGACGTTATGGCGATGGAGGAGCATCCCGGCGATGGCCTTGAGTTTCTCTCAGATCCGATGGACAGGTACGGCTTTCATCCATCTTCCTCAACCTAGTAGATCTGGATCTTCTCTGCCAAAAGCCTCAAGTGTACGTGCCTGTCTTCATAGATTCCCCCAGCCAGATCTTGCGGCCGACAATTTTCAGGCCGTACGGTGACACAGAAACTATTCTCACACAATCAGCAGCCGAATCAAGCATGGGGGACGTCGGCGACACACCTCTTGCCCTGCAACTAGCAACCACCAGCAACTGCGACGCCATGAGCTTGTCAGCGGCGCATTCCCATGAATCGGCTCCACGGGGAGGATCTGAAGGTCCCAAGTGGACAAAAAGGTAATTTGATTCAAATTTCATCTGTACTTTCTGAATTCTTGACATTCAACAACATAAGTTGATTCAATTACTCAGTGTGTTTAGTGATGTTCACATGCTTGTCCATATTGTTGTTATGTTGTCAAAATAATTTTGATCTGTCAAATCATATGGGCTTGCTTGCTATTGAATTTATACATTCTTCAAAAATGATTACACTACAATAGTTGCTACACTGCAATAATTCTTATTCCAGCAGCGTCCGTGTTGCCTTTAGTCATGTTCACATCCTTGTCCATATAGTTGTTATGTTATCAAAATAATTTTGATCTGTCAACTCATATGTGCTTGCTTTCTATTGAATTTATACATTCTTAAAAAATGATTACACTAGAATAGTTGCTACACTACAATAATTCTTATTCCTGCAGGGTCCATGTCGGGCGGACACCTATCGAGCGTCCACCTTGCCCTAACAGGGTATGTGCCCTTGAAAAAACTTTGAGATTATATGCAGAGAAGAAAAATGGCACTGTAGTGGTACCGGTTGTTGGGAACAACTTCGATTCACTGGGAGAGGCATATGACTACTACAACCTATATTCTTGGGAAATCGGATTTGGAATAAGATATGGGAAAAGTAGACTAAATGTCGAGAGAACCAAATGTATGCAGGAGATAGTATGTGGATGCTCGGTAAGTCCAACCTAAATTGCTGATCGCAAAATATAACATATGTATTGAAATGCAGTAAAAAATGTCTGACAACTTTGCTGTTTCAGGGAAAACCCAAAAGAGGAAATACACGTACATGCCGCTATGAGTGCCCTGCAATGATACGGTTACTTCGATCGAATGACAATGGTTGGTACATAAGTGAACACCGACCATCGCACAACCATGCTTTGACAGATAAATGTGTTGAGAATGTGTATTGGCCTTCACATAAACATATTGACATATATACAAAAGACCTTGTCAAGCAGCTTAGAGAGAACAACATCAGCATTGGAAAAGTGTACAACATAATTGGAAGTTTCTTTGGCTCAATCAATAATGTTCCATTCAGTAAGAGGGCTTTGAGGGGGCTATGCGGTGAGATCAGCCGGCATCAGGCAGATGATGATGTATGCAAGAAAATGGATGTTTTTGCTGAATTGGGCATGAAGGATGCTAGTTTATACTACAGAGTACAACCTGACAATGAAAGTCGGTTATGGAATCTACTGTGGTCAACTGGAGCAAGCAGGATGTAATACCATTATTTCGGAGATGCAATAACATTTGACACAACATACCGGACAAACCTCTATGATATGTCGTTTGGGCTGTTCGTTGGAGTGTGTAACCACTTTCAAAGTGTTATCTTTGGAGGTGTACTTGTGAGGGATGAGACAGTTGAAACATTTGAGTGGGTGTTTAGTGAATTTATCCGCATGATGGGTGGTAAGCATCCACAAACAATATTGACAGGTGAGTAAACCCAGCTCCAAACTTCTTAATTAATACATAGGTTCAAAATTTTGAAGACTTCATTTGCATAAAACCCATTTATATTTTCTATATCTATAAAATTGTTGTGATAGCACTATATCTCCAGACATACCAAAACTGAGATTATTGATAATGACGATTTGAGTGACCCCTGCATACATGGATAAATTTATTTCCAAAGATTTTTATTATTGTGTAAGTTCAAACTTTTCAAGCCTTGGGAAGCATGGCAACCATTACATTTGCTTCAGTTACATATTGTTATAAGAATGATGTATTCAGTCATAGCTCTCTCCACCTAATTGAAATTACTGACAACAACAACTTGAGTTGATTCAGTTCCAAAATGAATTATTATCATGTAAGTTCAAACTTTTGTAGACTTCTGAAGCACAGCAACCACTAGAATTACTATATTTACATATAGTAGCCGAAATGCTGAATTTCACTCATACCAAGAATGACATTATTGATAACAAAAAATTGATTTGCCCTCACAGATCAATGCAGAGCTATGGAAGTTGCAATTGAGAAAGTGATGCCAAACACCACACACCATTGGTGCAAATGGCACATTCTTAAGAAAGCAAAGGAAAAACTGGGTGCATATTACACAAAACGAAGCAAATTCAGAGCAGACTTCCACAAAATAGTGAACCACATGCTAACAGTGGATGAATTTGAAGGTGCATGGGCTGAGCTGCTTGACAAATATGGACTGCAAAAAAACACATACTTGGATCACATATATGAAGATCGAAAAAATGGGCAAAACCATACTTCAAAGGAAAATTTTGTGCAAAAATGACAAGCACACAACGCAGTGAAAGTGCAAACCATATGCTGAAGGGATATGTTCCAGCTAGCTGTCCAATGCACTTATTTGTACGGTAATATATGAGGCTACTTTTTGACCGAGAAGCGAATGAGAATTATGAAGAACGGCGAACAAAGATAGTAAGTTCTTTCAAGATGATATATGCACATCTCTCATTCAAACCTGTATGCATTTTTTACTGACTATACAACCCATTTTACGCACATAGATGTTACCTGCTATGAGGCTAAATACACCACTCGAGTTCCACGCTAGCAAAATCTACACTGTCGCTATGTTTGAGAAATTTGGTGAAATTCTTTATGAAGCAGGACAATATAGAGTGGAAGAAGTTGAAAAAGGTTCAAAATATTATGTACACCGGTATGACCCAGAGAAGCATGACAAGTGGTGCCAAGTTATGTACATAGTGGAAGTGCTTGCTGCTGGTGAAGAAATTGCATGTGAATGCGGAGGTTTCGAGCACACAGGTCTGCTGTGTTGCCATTCAATTAAGGTACAAGTTCTTACCATGTCTTGCATAACCACTTGTAAAAACACACCTGATGACCAAACATAATGTATTTTTTAGGTGCTTGATTTTTTGGGTATATCCAGAATACCATCTAAACACATCATAAAGTGGTGGACAAGGGATGCCAGAGATATACTTCCAGATCACTTGGCACACTTGCAGAAAGACCAGATTTCAGCCAACTCCATCACATTCAGACATACAAATCTGTATACTCATGCTTTAGAGGTTGTAAGACTTGGGGATGCAAACCCAATCGCTTATGAGTGTGCAATGGACCTTCTTAGGTCAGCAATGGATAAATTAACACCTTTAGCTGCTGATCATGATGGACTAGGCTTACAGCACAAAATTGAATTCAGCAAGCCAAAAGGAACACAAATAAGTGTGCTGCCTGAAACAGGAAATGGATACGGAAGTGATGCTGAGGGAAGTGCAATTGGAAATTTTACCGGTTTATCAACTCCAGAACGCAAGCGAAAGGCTGGACGACCAACCAACAGCAGAGACAAGCCTCCATATGATGACTGCAGTGCAAAAAGCAAAAAATATAAAAATGTACCACATCTTGATAGTGCTCCAGCATCTGGTACCAGCAAGCGAACACGATTCTGCACTATATGTCGTGGCCCTGGTCATAAGAGCACAACATGTCCACAGAGGGGTGATATTCCTCAAAAGAAAAGAAAGGAACCAAAATGCTCAACCTGTGGATTGGGAGGGCATCGAAAGAACACATGCAACAATCCTAAGATCGTCTTACATGTTGCAGAGATAGGTGCTCATGAACCTCTTGTGAACCAGTGATGAACCTATGTATTTTTTATTTTTCTTTCCTCTTTTATGAACCATGCTCAGTAGCCACTTTGCCTGGAAAAAATAATACACTGTTGTGATGTATGCGCGTCTGCACCCCTCCATTACGTACCTGAGATCTTAAGAACCAAATTCCATCTTGTAATATCTCTGTGTTGTTAATTTTCATGTATTCCTGGCATTCTGCCGTCAGATTCACTTCTATGAAATGTCTTCCCATTAGCTTACGAAACAAATTTCCCAATAATCATACTTATATTTGATTTTCATGTGTTCCTAGCATTTTTCCATCAGAGTCATTTATACGAAATGTCTTCCCATTAGCTTACGAAACAAATTTCTGAAAAATCATACTTACATTTTTTTCATTGAAAAGGCTAAATTCACGTGCATGACAGCACCGACACCACCATGTACACGCGGCAACACTACTAGGAAAAGGCCTACTAATGGCGCACCAGTTTTGCCTACTAATGGCGCATCACTGGTGCGCCATTAGTATCACGCCACTAGTATTCATTACTAATGGCGCACCACTGGTGCGCCATTAGTATCTGGTATACTAATGGCGCATCACCTAGTGCGCCATTAGTATATAACACCATGTGCCATTAGTATGCCTCCTAGGGCCAAATTTAACCATGTGCTTTGGCACACTAATGGCGCACTGCGGATGGATGCACCATTAGTATACTTGGCATACTAATGGCGCACTCTGTAGTGATGCGCCATTAGTATGAATATTAGGTTTTTTTACTTTTCTGATTTTTGCACAGGTTACAAAATATATTATTTGACAGAATATAGATAGTAGCACACAACAACAGCAGATTCATCGAATACAATATAAGATTAGTCTCCGAATACAATTCATCATATTAGTCTCCGAATTCAAAAGACCGAACAAAGATAAAACATTACAAGTCTCGAGACCGCGAGTATCGAGTTTGTCGGAAGTAATACTAATCCTAACAAGTCCTACTAATCATCATCATACAACTTCTACTCGTTATTCATAACAAGTCATACGATCATCATCTTGATAGTCATCGAACCAACCCTACTTAATTGTTCTTATCACATGATCATCAGTATTAGGCAGGACCTAAATACCCTATTTAAGCTAAAATAGCATAAAACAATATAGACCCTGACTCTCCATTATGGAGAATGGAGAACATCCTGTCTCCAAGTCTTGCGCTTCGCTTCCTTTTGCTTCCAAGAAGCTCCTTACGACTGTCCATACATTTTTTCCATCCTTTGATTTTCATGTCTCCACTTCTTTTAGAAATCTCGTATGGACAGTTGAGATTCGTAGGATGACTTGGCTGTATGTTCAAAACATTAAGACTACCTTTCTGATACATCATATGAGGCACACAATTCTCTGGGATTATCTGCTGAAAAACATAGTAATAACTTCATAGTTACCAATGATGTATTAGTTTTAGAAGTATGCAAAAGATGCACGGATGTCGTAATAGTAAAAATCTTACCAAGGTATCTCCATAGTAGTTACCGTAGTTGAACACATGCACTAGTGGCACGTATTTACCATAATGTTGAGGAGTTTGATTGTGGATATTGTAATTCTCAATGTCAGTACAAAATCCGACCAGATGATTTTTCTCCTTGTAAGTTGTTAATTCGGAGCCATCGGTGTAGTGGGTTTTGTCTAACATCTCCCGCACATTCTTTGAACAATAAAAATAAGTTGTCAATGAAAATAAGCTGTCAACTATTTTGAAATAAACAATATAAATTAGCTAATAACTATGTTTGAGAAACTCACATAGCGGTAGAACTGGAGGCGTATCAACAAGGACCCAAATGTCCATATTGTCTTGGTTGATGTCAGGATTACCAAGATGCATGGTGACAAGCATACCCTCATAAAAACCATACATCTTGCAAAATGCTTCCCAATTTTTGCAACCAAAATGGGTTACGCTCTCAGAATTATACAGATTTACTTCAAAGTCCACATCGTGATGAGTCCTTAGGTGAATTTTCTTTGTTTCAGAAATTTCATGGTCTTCAAAATCCATCCTCTCCAAGACATAGCGTCTTGCATGGCATGGGACAAGCTATACTCGAATTGTAAAAGATGAAAATTACACGTTGAAATAGTTGAAGTCATGCTTAATTATGAAAATAACACTTGTCGTCGTTGTGTACCGTTTCAACTCCGAAGGTCTCCTCGAGCTTAATGCTGAAGCGCCGATCATCGTCCAGGTGAGGCATGTCGCACAGACCTCGATCGTCGTGGCATCAGTCACACTCCCCCGGGAGACTTTTGTCGTCCGATGATGATGATGACATATCCTACGTTCATAATTCAAAACTACATCATTTAGGGTTTGTCGACACCGAGGCATCCTAAAAACTAAGCTTTTATCATTTAGGGTTTGTCGACGCTGAGGCACCCTAAAAGCCTAAGCTTTCATCATTTAGGTTCTTATCGACACCGAGGCACCCTAAAAGCCAAGGTTTTATTATTTAGGGTTCGTCGATGTTGAGGCATCCTAAAAGCTAAGCTTTTATCATGTAGGGTTTGTCGACGCCAAGGCACCCTAAAAGCCTAAGCGTACATCATTTAGGTTCTCATCGACACCGAGGCACCCTATAGAAGCCAAGTTAAGTTTTCATCATTTAGGGTTTATCGATGCCGAGGCACCCTAGGTTGGGCCTAATCACTTGGCACTAATCAGTTGGCTCTATTGCCACCTATGTTGGGTTTATCATCTAGGGTTTATCGATGCTAAGGAGAATTCTAAGTTGGGCCTAATCACTTGGCTCTATTGCCACCTATGGTTTAATGCAGCAAGAATGGCGGGGCAGTTGATCCTACTTAACTAAGTACTACGATACCCTGGCCCATGCATTAGTCGCAAGTACCCCATATGTCCTATTTTTAGCAAAGTCATGCTAAAATTCACGGAAAATTTCAGCATGACCTTTGCTGAAAATAGGACATATGGAGTACCCAAATTTGCCGGAATGGAAGTTAATCGACATTCCGGCAAAATCAAGGGCCTCTCGGGGTACCTGCAAATTCATCACGGCAAAATGGTCGGAGACAAAACCTAGCCACAGACCATATGGTCCTCTGCTTTCATATGGAAAAAAATCAGCTCAACTTATGTGAGCTTCCATTCCAGATATAGTAGGTCACCAAACAAAAAATCATCCAGATATAATGGTACAGCAAAGAAACAGCTTAATCCATGCCTTAGCTTATGAACAGTCATTACTTCAAATACAGAAGAAGGAACAATTTATTTGTGACATAGTTACAAATGATGACAGAATAAAGCAACACCCTGCACTAGCCTAAAAACAAGTGAAGTTTCACCCATATAAGAACAACTTTATAAAATCAGAGAAGTTGCTAAAATTTTTGTATCCTTCATATACACTGGAGTACAATGCTTTATAATGTTCCATCATCATTACAGAAAATTGACAATTGTCCATAACAGTTAACTGAAATTTTTGCCTCATAGCTTGGGTGGGTTAAGTACTAGGAGACTTTGTAATGTGCAGTACAGGTGCAGTAACAGGCTTCTGAGTTAAGAAAACATTTCTGTTTGATTTTCAAACCACACACTTACTTTCAACTATAAACAAAACTGACTTGCTGTTAATGAAACTCATGGTGGAAGTAACTACTAGCAGCATGTCATTATCATGGCAGTCCACTATATATTTTTATGACAAAATACATCATTATCAGGGCACATTATGGCCATTTTCTTACATGATGCTAACTGTACCTAACTGATTTTTTTGACAGTAGCTCAAGTTTTTGACAGTAGCTCCTAACTGTACCTAACTGAATTTTTTGATAGTAGCTCAAGTTTTTGACAGTAGCTCAAGTTTTTGACAGTAGCTCCTAATAGTAGCTCCTAACTGAATTTTCTGCTTAAAGGGAAGGCTGACTTAAGTGGCAAGATGATACAATTTGCGTAACATAACAATATATGCATCTTAATATAACACCATCTCCTAACAGAAATAGTATCCAGATCTACTAGGGGGCAAAGTAGAACTGATATTCTTTTGCTGACCTCTAGTACAAGGTATAGAAGAGGAGGTAAGAGAAGAAATAGTGACATTTCTCTTAGCAGGAGACTTTTTCTTTCTTCTAGAAACTACAGTAAATTTCTCCTCCTCTTCCACTACAGTATCATGCCAACTTAGACACAGGGAGGCGACATTTCCATTCGAGTCATGAATATCTAAACAGTGTTCAGTTTTCTTACTAATTTGTTCCCTGGATAATTCCAATTCCTTGAGAACATGAATAAAATCAAAATTATCTAGAGGTATATAAACACCCATCATTGATGCTCTAAACATAATCTCCTTAGCTACTTAATTCCCCAACCCTAGCTACTTAATTCTCCAACCCCTTTTCTTGTCCAAAATTCTCCAACCCCTAGCCCTAGAACACATCAGAAGGAAATCAAGAGGGGGAAGAGGGGGAAGCGGCTCGGGTGCTCTCGGGGTAGCCGGAGCTAGTCGAGGCGGCGCAAATTCGGTGTCGAGCGGTGGCGATGGTGGCCGAGGCGAAGGAAATCGGCGGGCGTCCGAGGGCGTCCGAGCTCGTCCGGGTCCTCGTAGTCCAAGAGGAAGACAATGGCGGTCCTCCTGGGCAGGCCGCGCGGTGTTGGATGGCGACCACGAGGTTGATGCAGGCGGGGCCGTGGGGGGAGGGGGCGCTTGGGCGGGAGGACGTCGAGGGCGCGGGCGCGGGCAGAGGGGGGACGGCGATGGAGACGGCAGCGTGGGTCGGGGCAGCGGGGGGAATTAGCTAGGGGGGCGAGGGAGAGGGACGAAGGGGATCTGGCGAGAGGGAGGGAATTAGCTAGGGGGAATCTTACTAATGGCGCACCCGCGGTCGGTGCGCCATTAGTAATCTTTTTTTACATAGCAATGGCGCACCAGGCAGAGGTGCGCCATTAGTAATCTTTTTTTTACATAGCAATGGCGCACCAGGCAGAGGTGCGCCATTAGTAATATTTTTTATATATAGCAATGGCGCACTAGCCAGAGGTGCGCCATAAGTATTTGTTTTGTTGCATGTAATAATTTTTTAGAAAATGAATATGAATATGAAACAGTAACACTTTTTTATAAAAACAGTAATAATTGTTGTTTAACAACAATTGCAGTCTACACTTTTTTATTATTATTTTTTTTAAAATGAAGAGGGGAGAGGAGGCGGAGCTCACCGGGGAGCGGGGGAGGGTGCGGGGGGTGCTCGTCGGCGGTGGTGGAGCGGGGGAGGGTGCGAGGGGTGCTCGTCGGCGGTGGTGGAGCGGGGGAGGGTGCAGTGGGTCGTCGGCGGCCGTGGAGCTAGCGGGGGAGGGTGCGGGTGGGATCGAGATCGAGATGGAGGGGGAATCGAGATCGAGATGGAGGGGGATCGAGATCGAGTGTCCTCATGAATATTCAATATTTTATCATATTGAATATGAAAAAATATCATCAAATTTGAAAAAATATTCATGAATTCAAAAAGTGCCCATGAAATTTAAAAATATTCATGATATCAAAAAGTGCCCATGAAATACAACCGAGAAATGAAGACTACGATTTAAATACAGTCGATCTTAGCTAGCTATCTGTTCATAATCTTCTTGTCCTTCTTTTTCGCAAATGGAGTTCTTCTGTGGAACGGACGTCCTTTAGGTAGGGTGGTCATGCTTCTTCTTGTGGTGTATGCTGCTACTTCACCGTCGTCGTCATGTTCGATCTTCGGGTCGCCGTACTTGTCGAAGTCTTGCTCATTGGCTACTCCATCCATTCCGATGATCTTCCTTTTGCCTCTCCTCACGACAACACGACTAGGCTTTGACGGGTCGGTAATGAAGAAGCATTGGTCCACTTGGGAAGCCAGTACCCATGGCTCATTTTTCGCGGTGACGTTTGCGCCCGCGGTCTTGGATTTGGCTTCGGGTATAACCATGGTGGTGAAATACCGGTCTTCTTTTAGGACGCTCTTGGCCCATCTGACACGGAACATCGGGACCTTCTCTCGAGCGTAGCTCAGCTCCCAGATCTCCTTGATCCTTCTGTAGTATCTATCCTTGTCATTACCGGTGTAGGATTCCATTGTTACCCCGGAGTTCTGATAACCATCGCTCTTCATGTCCTTGTCCTCGGTGTAGAATGTGTAGCCGTTGATATCGTACGCCTCATAGGTCATCAGGTTGTGCTCGGCACCCTGCGACAAGGCGAATATGAGTTGTTCTTCCGCGGAAGAATCCTCTGTAAAGGGTATGACAGAACCTTCTGCTTGAACCAACACGTGAAACATGAGTTGTGCTCTTTGATTATATCTCCGTCCGTCCTCTATTGGCCTCGGTCATTGTACATCTTCTCAATAAAGGTTTTGTGCTCTACCACCCAAGGATCGACCACGTCTATGTGTTGTAGTGTTACTAGGTTTGCTCTTTCAAAGTCGGCGAGTCGACCCTCGAAGTCGACATGCATTTCGTGGCGACCCTCACGGTGACCACATCCAACGAGCCTGCCGAGGTGCCTGTTGATGGGCAGACCAACGGGGTTCTCGATGCCTAGATAATTCGTGCAGTAGGAGATGCACTCTTCGGTCAGAAAGCCCTTGGCTATACTTCCCTCTGGATGTGACATGTTGCGAACGTATCCTTTGATGACACCATTCATCCTTTCGAATGGCATCATGCTGTGCAGGAACGTCGGCCCGTGTTGGATGATATCCTCCACGATATGGACCAGCAGATGCACCATAACATCGAAGAATGCGGGCGGGAAGTACATCTCAAGCTCGCATAGTATCACCATGATCTCTTCCTGTAGCCTTCTGAGTTGCCTCACGCCAACCGACTTCTGAGAGATGACGTCGAAAAAGTTGCATAGGCCAAATAGCATTTCACGGACGTGAGCGTCCATGATCCCACGGATTGCAACTGGAAGTATCTGCGTCATTAGCACATGACAGTCGTGAGACTTCATCCCGCTGAACTTCTGCTTCGCTGGGTCTAGGTATCTTCTTATGTTCCCCGCGTAACCGTAAGGAAGTTTTACTCCTACGAGGCAGGTGAAAAACTGCTCGATCTCCTCCTGACTTAGAGTGAAGCACGCGGGTGGGTAGTCATTTCCGGTCTTCTTGGCCTTTTTGCCTTTGCGACGACTTTCTGTGTCCTGCTTCGCCTCATCATCATCATCATCATCATTAGCATGAAGCTCCTGTCTGATGCCCATTGATTTCAAGTCTGCCCTTGCTTTCAGCCCATCTTTGGTCCTCTCTAGCATGTTGAGCAGGGTACCAAGCAGACTCTCGCACACGTTCTTCGTGATATGCATGGCATCAAGGCTGTGAGGCACACGGTGATATTCCAGTACGGTAAGTCCCAGAAAACAGACCTCGTTTTCCATACCTTTAGCAGCGGCTCTGGCGCCTTTCGCTTCTTTCCCGGCTCTGGCGCCTTTTTCTTCTTTCCCAACAGTGGGCAATCTTTCCAATTTTTCAACAGCCCGTCTATTTCCTCGCCGCTCCTCGTACGCGGGCGTCTTCGGAGTTCGGTTTCACCATCGAACAGATCCTTGTGTTTCCTCCACGGGTCATCGTCACGAAGCCACCTTCGATGTCCCATGAACACGGTTTTCGAAGACCCGGGATCTCTATCTAGCTGGCGATACGTTGTGTCATCCATGCACCTGACGCATCCAGAAAATCCGTGGACCACCTGCCCCGCAAGATATCCGTAACCGAGATAGTCGTGCACCGTCGTGAGCAGTGCGACTCTCATAGGGAAATATTCTTTCTCTGCAGCGTCCCACGTATTGGCTGGCGTTTTCCATAGCGTGTCTAGCTCCTCTTTTAGCAGCCCCAGATACAGATTGATGTCGTTCCCTAGTTGTTTCGGCCCTTCAATTAGCATACTCATGTGAATGTACTTCCTCTTCATGCACAACCAGGGGGGAAGGTTGTACATCCACACAAACACAGGCCAGGTGCTATGTGTGCTTCTCTGGCTGCCAAACGGATTGACTCCATTAGTGCTCGTGCCCAGCACGATGTTCATTGGATCCTTCCAAAATTCTGGGTGTTCGAAGTTCAACGCTTGCCACTGGCTCCCATCCTTAGGGTGACTCAGCATCTTGTCTTTTTTATTTATCTCCGGATCATTTGTGTCATCTTCTTGCTTCTTCTCCTCCCTATCCGCGTGCCAACGCAGGAGCTTTGCTACCTTAGGGTCCGCGAAATACCGCTGCAGACAAGGAGTGATCAGAAAGTACCACACCACTTTTCGAGGAGCTTTCTTCCTCTTCTTGTATCGAGTGATGCCACACACCGGACATATGGTAGACTCCGCGTGCTCGCCCCGATAAATGATGCAATTGTTCATGCACACATGGTATTTCACGTGCGGTAAATCCAGAGGACACACGACTTTCTTCGCCTCCTCGAAACTGGTCGGGCACTTGTTCCCCTTGGGAAGACGTTCATGCCAGAATGACATGTTCTCGTCGAAGCATGCGTCGGTCATTTTGTGTTTTACCTTCATCTCCAAAGCCATGAGCGTTACTTTTAGGCGGGTATCCTCGGGTCTGCATCCTTCATACAATGGAGTAACCGTGTCTATCTCTAGTTGATCCAGCTTGGCTTTCTCTCGGGCGGCAGCTCTTGCGTTATCCGTCTGCTTGAGAAGCAACTCTTGAATATGAGGGTCCTGCACCCAGCCCATCGATGGTCCATCGTCGTCTGCTCCTCCGACATCTAGATCTTCATGATCATGCCCTTCGTCTGCTCCGGCATCTTCCTCATCATCATGTCCGACATCTTCTACATGATGACTGTGTACAGCATCACCGTCGTGATCATGTCCTGGAGATTCTTCGTCTTCTCGCCTGCCCGACCCGCGGTGGTTGTCTTGCTGCCCTTCCTCATTTCTTGCCCGGCCCCCATGGACGACTTCATAGTCATCTTCATCACCTTGCCACCGATAGCCATCCATGAAACCACGGAAGAGCAGGTGGTCCCGCACCTGCCCGGAATCCGGGTCCACAATAAGGCTCTTCAACTTGCATCTTCGACACGGACATCTTATCTCTGTCTCGTTCTTTTGAAGCATCTCGGCCTTTGCGGAGCTCAAAAACCTATTCACGATGCCTTCGGTCATCGTGCGGACCATGGTCGCCTGCGGGGTAGAGCAAAACGATATTTTAGAACCAAGAAAAAATTTGGCATGACTTTCCCTAAAAATAGGACCAAAAAGAATGCATAGTGCCAAAATTCTCGCCGAAACGGAAATGAATCAACATTCCGGCAAAATATTGGCAACTATCGCATTTCAAATACCGGTACCTGCAAACACAAACATATATGCAACACCACAAATATATGCAACACCACAAACATACATAGATCTAGCTAGGCCACAAAAAGTGCATGTGCACGTTGTTGGAGCGAGCTAGGGAGAAAAAAAGTAGATCTACAACATGAACATAGCTTTCCCCTTACTTACCTATCAAAAAAGGGTAATTTCAACACTTAATTTTGATGAATCTATGGTGCAAATGAGGTGAGGAGGACGAGGCAGCCGACAAGCTTAGAGAAGGAGGTGGGGGGAATGAAGTGGGGAAAGTGAGTGTGTAGGTGTGGCTGTCCAAAAATATCTAGCTGGTCCCATGTTACTAATGGCGCACCACAGAGACATGCGCCATTAGTAACCCAACATACTAATGGCGCACCACACATACATGCGCCATTAGTAGTTTTGCAAAAAAGTAAAAAATAATAATTTTTATACTAATGGCGCACCGTGGCACAGTGCGCCATTACTAGTTTAAACTAGTAATGGTGCACTATGCAACGGTGCGCCATTAGTAGTTTTGCAAAAAAGTAAAAAAAAATACAGTAGTGGCGCACTCTATGGCTGGTGAGCCATTAGTAGTTCTAACTACTAATGGCGCACTCTGCCCGGATGCGCCATTAGTATGTTTGAAAAAATGAAAAAAAACATCTTGTTACTAGTGGCGCACCGTGTGCCTGGTGCGCCATTAGTGTCTTCCACACTAATGGCGCACCAACAGATGGTGTGCCATTAGTATATAGTAATGGCGCACCACATGTCTGGTGCGCCATTAGTGTCAATTCCATCTATAGCCCTTTTCCTAGTAGTGCAACATACTGGAAATGATCAACTCCCCTGCATGCCACACTTCTCACATGCAGTCCGAAATTTGAATGCATTTGGAGTGCCCGCCCACGCCGGCTGTCGTGGTTCTAAGCCTGACAGTAGAGTGGGGGGTAGGTATGGAGAGGCAAGGTCCTAGCTATGGAGAGGTTGTAAGCACAAAGGATGTACGAGTTCAGGCCCTTCTCGGAGGAAGTAACAGCCCTACGTCTCGGAGCCCGGAGGCGGTCGAGTGGATTATGAGTATAAGAGTTACAAGGTCCCGAACCCTTCTGCCTGTGGAGGAGGGTGGCTTATATAGAGTGCGCCAGGACCCCAGCCAGCCCACGTAGGAGAGGGTTTAAGGTGAGTTAAGTCTGGGGCGTTACTGGTAACGTCCCACATAAAGTGCCTTTACTATCATAAAGTCTACTTGATTACAGGCCGTTGCAGTGCAGAGTGCCTCTTGACCTTATGGTGGTCGAGTGAGTCTTCGTGGTCGAGTCCTTCAAGTCAGTCGAGTGTGTCCCTCGTTAGTCGACTGGAAGGCGACTTCTTCTAAGGGTGTCCTTGGGTAAGGTACTTAGATCAGGTCCATGACCCTACCCTAGGTACATAACCCCATAATTAGCCCCCGAATGGATTGAGGCTTCGAGTGAGGAAGGAGTTGATGTCGTTTCCGATTAACCTTTGTGCCCTGGTCGTGCGTTGTCCTGGACCAAAGAATCTCTTCGTCGACAGGGAGCAATTTGCCTTCAGTCGACTCGATCCATTCTATTTTTGCGTCGAGTGATCTTTCGGGTTTCGACGATCTCCGAGCGACGGATCGCCGGAAACACCGCGTCTGACAGACTGATTTGTTGTTCGCGGATTCCGCGGGATGCGAAATTTGGGGATGCGCGCGAAGCGGGGCGGACAGCGGCGTTCGGATGAGACGGGGCATAGATGCCTCGATCTCCGCGCCGCCTTTTTCGCCACGTATCCAGTCTGCGTAACTGCTCCCAGATATGATTAGATCGACGGGCCCACCTGTCATCCACTCGGAAGAGACCTTATAAATGTGCCCGGCGAGGATTTCTGTGCTGCGCCTCAGCATTCTCTCCCTCTCTCTGCTTCCTTCTGCTCCGCCCAGCGTGCTCGCTCTCGCCCCCGCACCACTTCCCTTCGCGCATCTCGCCGGCGACCATGGCCAAGGAGAAGACGGCGGCGCTGGAGCGCGCAAAGAAGGCGTCGGCGTCGGAGAAGGCGAAGGGGAGATCCACCAGCCGCGGAGGGTCCTCGTCCAGATCCCGCCTGCCGAAGGGCTGGATCCAAGGAGACTGGATCCAGTCGACCATCACAGAGAAGGACCTCCTCGACATGGCCAACGAGGGCTTGATCCCTCACGGAGCTGCGAGGCTTCCGGGGAAGGAGTGGCAGCCACAGCCAGAAGAGGGTGAGTGTGTGCTTTTGGCCACTCATGTTGATCGTGGGTTTTCCTTGCCGCCGAGTATTTTCTTCCGTGGCTTCTTGAATTTCTTCGGAGCGCAGCTTCACCACTTTACCCCAAACTCCATTTCCTATCTTGCTGCATTCATGTCCATGTGTGAGGGTTTCTTGGGCTGTCGACCGCACTGGGGTTTGTTCAAACATATATTCACGTGTCGCTCTCAGACCGTGGAGAAGGCGAGCCCAGGTGATGAGAGAACCCGAGTCGTCCAAATGTGTGGGGGCCTGGGGATCCAGGTGAGGAATAAGAGCACCTTCCCGCCCATGACCTTTCCCGAGTCCGTCAGAGGATGGCAGTCGACTTGGTTCTACTGCCAGGTCCAGTCGACGCCAGGGCAGCCGAGTGGACTCCCTCCTTTTACCATGGACCGAGTGAACAAGCCCTCCCCTCTGAAGCTGATTCCGGAGGAGAAAGCTGACGTGAAGATGTTGATGGAGCGCGTGGTGCAGTTGGTTCGGGAGGGAGTGACGGGCATGGACCTTCTGGAGGTCTTCCTCAGGCGTCGCATCCATCCCCTTCAGTTCCGGAGCCACTGCATGTGGTTGTACTGTGGGACCGAAGACGAGACTAGAGTCCATCCAGAAGCAGTCGACGACGTCACTCTGGAAAGGTGGATGGTAGCCGTTACCGGGAATAAGGATAACCCACGCGGAGCCAGAAGGATTCCTCCACTCGACCACAACAGCGACCCAAACAAGGTATACTTGCCCTGCTCTCCACTGTGCTTTTGTCGCATTCATTTCTGTTTACCCTGCCGACTGGTCGACTGATCCTTGTCTGGACATCTGCTAGGCCCTCACCGAGCTGTACTCGATGCCCAATGGGGCACAAGCTTCGACTGAGGAGGGCGAGGCGAGCGGGGGCGAGAGCCAGGAAGAGGAGGAATGGGACTCGGATGTTGCAGAGGATGATGACGACGAAGATGATGATGACGGTGATGAAGATGATGTCGAGGACGAGGAAGAAGAGGAGGAGGAGGTCGTACCACCGCGCTCAGAAAGGCGGTCGAAGCTTGTCCACGACCCTTCGACTGAACGTGGTAAGGGGGTTGCGACCGCCACTCAGTCGACCAAGCGCCCTCGGACCACCTCTCCGGTGCCGACTGAAAAGGCGCCGAAGCAGCCCAGGGCGGCCTCGTCGAAGCCGATCAAGCTCCTACCGAAGATGAAGGTGTCCATCCCTACCATATCAGGGTAATCGTGTTGTTTGAATCTTCTCATTTTGTGTGAACTTTGTCTCTGGTCGACGCTGAAGTTAGTCGACTGATCCTTCGGAGTTGCAGTGCTGCTACTTCTGAAACCTCGGCCCGGGCTGATGACCACGAGATGGAGGACGCAGCAACTTCGAACCCAGGTACTGTATTCTTAACGCCGTTCTTAGTCGACTGACTCGCGATCTCTGATCCTGATTCTTCTCTGCAGCTCCACCCAATACTGTTATCAATCTTCCTGATGATGATGAGGATGAAGAGCCGCTGAAGCACAGGAGGAGTCGGAAAGCGTCCGCCAGTAAGGTGCCTCAGGATGTGACGGCGCCTGAGATTCTGACTGTGGAGGAAGAGAACACCACTCGACACACGGTGTCCTTCGCGAATCCACTGACGAGTGCTCAGCAGCCCTCTCTCTTCACGACGCACCATGTCCCAGAGGACCAAGCTGGCGCAGCGAAGGAGGCGATACGCCAGGCGGGACTCATGATGGAGCAGCTGAAGACCATCCGGGACGCGAGCCAGGCAGCTTATGACGCCAGTTCTGCCCTCCAAAGCAATGTTCAGGTCAGTCGACCACCGTTTGTTCTGTTGGATATGCTGCCAAAAACTTTTCCTTTCCGGAATTTATAGTAGTCACCCAGTGGGTGTTGTCGATTGAGCTCCGTATTAGCGGGGGCACGCTGAGTGCACCCACTGGGTGTAGTCCCCAAGGCTAAGGTCGACTGCTGGCAGTCGGCCTTAGGCTTTATGATGTCAATTTTTCTGTCAGTCGACTATGTCGACTGGATTTCACAAACCGGTGGGGGCACGCTGAGTGCACCCACTGGGTGTAGTCCCCGAGACTGTGGTCGACTGCTTGCAGTTGATCACAGTCTTAGAGAATACATCTTTTTTTTTGAGGTCGACTGGTCGACTTTGTCTTCAACAGGATTAGTGGGGGCACGCTGAGTGCACCCACTGGGTGTAGTCCCCGAGACTACGGTCGAATGCTTGTATTCGGCTGTAGTCTTAGAAATGTGAGTTTTTCCCTTTTTCACTCGGAAGTGAATTAGATTTGACATTTAGTCGATTGGTTCTTCGCAGAACTCTTGTGATCTTGTGGCTCGCTACTCAGAGCTGGAGCACAAGCATACTCAAGTCGAGCTGAGCTTGAAGCTGGTTCAGGAGAAGCTGACAAAGGCAAAGGAGGAGACCGAAGGTATGTTTGGTGAGACCCTGACGACTGCTTTTCCCCTTGCTTGTTTCAAAATCTGATCTTGCTGTAACTTGCAGGTAAGGTAAGGGAGGCCCAACAGAAGAAAGACCTTGAGCTAGCTGAGAAGATCAAGCTTGCTGACGAGAAGTTAGCTTCAGTCACCAAGCTCGAACAAGACAATACCAATCTGAAAGCTGCTCTTGGGATTGCCAACAAGGAGGTCAGTCGACTGAGAACCGATAAAGCTGCCCTGACCGACCAAGTCGCCAAATTGACTGGGAAGAAAACTGATCTGGAGGCCTTCCTGAGTGGACTTGCCAAGAAGCTGTTTCTCATGCTTGAAGGTAAACCTCTATGCTTGGCAGACATTTCCAATTGTGATTTTCCATTCGACCATCTCCTTGACTTAGTGATCACCCTTGCAGAATTTTGTCAAAACTTCGAAGAAGAAACTAGCCGGCTGGAGCCAAACCTCGACCCCGTCAATTCTCCGGTGAACGATGAAGTTGCCATGGATGTTCTCCGACTGGAGTCCCGTGTTGCAGCTGTCGTGGACTATCTCGCAAGGCTGAAGGCTGCCACATCTCGCATCGACTCGACGCTTTGGCCTGAGGAGACACTTCAGAATGACCTTGAATCGCTGATGGCCCGGTTGAACACGATCCTGGTCGAGTGCAGGAATGGAAGAAGTCCTCGGCTCGGTGTGGTGCAGATGTTGCTCTGTGTCTTGCCCGAGTCCACTGTAAGGATGCACGAGAAGAGAAGCTGGCGGCCCTTCGGGTGGCCAATACCAAGAAGCACGACTTCAGGTCCTTTATGGAAACTTTCCTTGCAGCTGCCACTCGGATCGCCGACGGAATTGACCTTGATGAATTCGTTGCTCCTTCCAGCCCTCCACAGGAGGGGTAAAAAACTTCTTCTGGCTCGACGCTTTTAAATTTGCCTCGGTATGCCGAGTGGAATTGTAACCGATAAACCTTAACAGGCTTAACGCCTGAGCACTCTCGGTTCCTTTAGATATCGATTCAAAACTTGAATTTGGTGCTTGAATATGATTGCCTTTGGCTCGAAATGTCTTTTGCAGGTTCAAAGCAAGGCGTCTTTACTGCAATCGACTTATTCTTTAGTCCACTTAGGCGAGCACTGGGTTGTAGCTAAGCCCCCGAGTGAGAGTTTTACTCTTCACTCGGCAGGATTTCGATAACTTAGGCGAGTGCTTGGACTGCAGCTAAGCCTCCGAGTGAGAGGGTTGCTCTACACTCGGTAGGATTTTGATAACTTAGGCGAGTGCTTGGACTGCAGCTAAGCCTCCGAGTGAGAGGGTTGCTCTACACTCGGCAGGATTTCGATAACTTAGGCGAGTGCTTGGACTGCAGCTAAGCCTCCGAGTGAGAGGGTTGCTCTACACTCGGTAGGATTTCGATAACTTAGGCGAGTGCTTGGACTGCGGCTAAGCCCCCGAGTGAGAGGGTTGCTCTACACTCGGTAGGATTTTGATAACTTAGGCGAGTGCTTGGACTGCAGCTAAGCCTCTGAGTGAGAGGGTTGCTCTACACTCGGTAGGATTTTGATAACTTAGGCGAGTGCTTGGACTGCAGCTAAGCCTCCGAGTGGAAGGCTGGCTTACCACTCGGTAGGATTTTTATAACTTAGGTGAGCACAGGACTGCAGCTAAGCCCCCGAGTGGAAGGCTGGCTTACCACTCGGTAGGATTTTTATAACTTAGGCGAGCACAGGGCTGCAGCTAAGCCCCCGAGTGGAAGGCTGGCTTACCACTCGGTAGGATTTTTATAACTTAGGCGAGCACAGGGCTGCAGCTAAGCCCCCGAGTGGAAGGCTGGCTTACCACTCGGTAGGATTTTTATAACTTAGGCGAGCACAGGGCTGCAGCTAAGCCCCCGAGTGGAAGGCTGGCTTACCACTCGGTAGGATTTTTATAACTTAGGCGAGCACAGGGCTGCAGCTAAGCCCCCGAGTGGAAGGCTGGCTTACCACTCGGTAGGATTTTGATAACTTAGGCGATTGCAGCTAAGCCCCCGAGTGGAAGGCTGGCTTACCACTCGGTAGGATTTTTATAACTTAGGCGAGCACAGGGCTGCAGCTAAGCCCCCGAGTGGAAGGCTGGCTTACCACTCGGTAGGATTTTGATAATTTAGGCGAAACAGGTTCGCAGCTAAGCCTCCGAGTGGGAGTCTGGCTCGCCACTCGGTAGGATTTTTACAAACTTAGGCGAAACGGATTCGCAGCTAAGTCACCCACTGAGGGGGAATTTTATTGGACAACAATAAAAAGCGACAGAAATTATGGAGGGACTATGACACTATTATTTTGAGGTCCATGAACTACAGAAGTACTTTATTGCAACTCATCCGAGTGATAAAACTTAAGTGTAAAATGGGCGGAGTAGTTCCACGTTCCAAGCTCGGGGCTCGTCGATATTATGCTTGACGTTGTAAAGACGGTACGCCCCGTTGTGGAGAACCTTGGTGACGATGAAGGGGCCTTCCCAAGAAGGAGCAAGCTTGTGTGGTTTGTGCTGATCCACTCGAAGAACCAGATCTCCTTCCTGGAAGGCTCGACCTCTCACATTTCTGGCGTGGAAACGACGCAAATCTTGTTGGTAGATGGTCGACCGGATCAGAGCCATCTCTCTTTCTTCCTCTAAAAGGTCGACTGCGTCTTGCCGTGCTTGTTCAGCCTCTGCTTTGTTGTAGATTTCAACTCGAGGAGCATTGTGGAGAAGATCACTCGGCAAGACTGCTTCAGCTCCGTAGACCAAGAAGAATGGAGTTCTTCCGGTCGACCGATTAGGTGTGGTCCGCAGTCCCCAGAGTACTGAGGGAAGTTCGTCGACCCAAGCTCCAGCCGCGTGTTTGAGATCACGCATCAGTCGAGGCTTCAATCCCTTAAGAATCAGTCCATTAGCTCGCTCTGCTTGTCCATTCGACTGCGGATGGGCGACTGAAGCGTAGTCGACCCGTGTGCCCTGGGAGTTGCAGAAAGCTCTGAATTCCTCTGAGTCAAAGTTCGACCCATTATCCGTAATGATGCTGTGTGGGACTCCATATCTGAATATTAGTTCCCTGATGAAGCTAACAGCAGTACCGGTGTCAAGGCTCTTGATTGGTTTAGCCTCGATCCACTTGGTGAACTTGTCGACTGCCACCAGTACATGCGTGAAGCCACTTCGTCCTGTTCTCAAAGGACCGACCATGTCCAATCCCCATACTGCGAAAGGCCAGACGAGTGGGATGGTCTTCAGAGCTGACGCAGGCTTGTGTGACATATTTGAGTAGAATTGACATCCCTCGCACTTATCCACTATCTCTTTTGCCATCTCATTCGCCTTTGGCCAGTAAAATCCGGCTCGGTATGCTTTGGCCACGATGGTCCGAGAGGACGCATGATGACCACAGGTCCCCGAGTGAATATCATTGAGGATGAGTCGACCTTCTTCTGGTGTTATGCACTTCTGACCAACTCCAGTCGCGCTTTCTCTGTATAATTGTCCTTTGATTACGGTAAAGGCCTTAGATCGACGGACGATCTGTCGAGCCTCTTCCTCATCCTCCGGGAGCTCTTTCCTCAGGATATATGCGACATACGGAATCGTCCAGTCGGGAATGACCACCAAAACCTTCATGATCAAGTCGACCACCGCTGGGACTTCAACCTCAGTCGGATCTGTGGCACTCTTGGGTTGTGGAGTTTCTTCGGTGAAAGGATCTTCTTTGACTGACGGAGTGTGTATATGCTCCAAGAACACACCACTCGGGATGGCTTCTCTCTTGGAACCTATCTTTGCTAGATCATCAGCTGCTTGATTTTTCAGTCGGGGTATATGGTGGAGCTCCAACCCCTCGAACTTCTTTTCCAGCTTCCTCACTGCACTGCAGTATCCAGTCATGGCTGGGCTTCTCACGTCCCACTCTTTCATCACCTGATTGACCACTAAATCCGAGTCGCCATAGACCATCAGGCGACGGACGCCGAGTGAAATGGCCATGCGCAACCCATATAAGAGGGCTTCATATTCTGCCTCATTGTTGGAGGAATCAAAGTGAATCTGGAGCACATATCTGAGCTTATCTCCTCTGGGGGAAACCAGGACAACCCCAGCACCGGAACCATTCAACATCTTAGAGCCATCAAAAAACATGGTCCAATGCTCCGAGTGAACTTCAGTCGGCTGCTGCTGTTCAATCCACTCGGCAAGGAAATCTGCTATTGCCTGGGACTTAATGGCTTTCTTTGCCTCAAACTTGATATCAAGGGGAAGAAGTTCAATCGCCCATTTGGCCACTCGACCAGTTGCATCCCTGTTGTGCAAAATCTCTGATAGTGGAGCGTCGCTGACGACTGTGATGGAATGATCAGAGAAATAATGAGCAACCTTCTTTGTGGTCATGTATATTCCATATACAAGCTTCTGATAATGAGGATATCTCTGCTTGGATGGAGTCAAGACTTCAGACAAATAATACACTGGGCGCTGAACTTTGAGAGCTTTTTCCTTCTTCTTCCCGCTCGACCGTTAGCACAGTACTGACGACTTGTCCTGTGGCTGCGATATAGAGCAACAGAGGCTCTTTGCTGATTGGAGCAGCAAGCACCGGCTGGGTGGAGAGCAGAGCTTTTAGCTCGGCAAACGCTGCATCAGCTTCTGGAGTCCACTCGAACTTGTCTGTCTTCTTCATCAGTCGGTAAAGAGGTAATGCCTTTTCACCGAGTCGTGAGATGAATCGACTTAATGCGGCCAAGCATCCAGTAAGCTTCTGGACATCGTGCACTCGCACAGGGCGTTTCATTCGGAGAATAGTGCCAATCTTTTCTGGGTTAGCGTCGATTCCCCGTTCGGAAACGAGAAAACCGAGTAACTTGCCACCAGGAACTCCAAATGTGCACTTTGATGGATTGAGCTTGATATCATACCTTCTGAGGTTGGCAAATGTTTCGGCGAGGTCAGCGAGCAGGTCGGAACCTTTTCGTGACTTGACAACAATATCATCCATATAAGCTTCCACATTCCGACTGATTTGAGTGAGTAGACACTTCTGAATCATTCGCATGAATGTGGCTCCGGCATTCTTGAGGCCGAATGGCATGGTGATATAGCAGAAGCACCCGAATGGAGTGATGAAAGCTGTTTTTACCTCGTCGGGTCCGTACAGACGGATCTGGTGGTACCCGGAGTAGGCATCTAAAAAAGATAGCCTCTCACATCCCGCGGTCGAGTCAACAATTTGATCTATGCGAGGGAGAGGAAAATGATCTTTCGGGCAGGCCCGGTTGATGTGCTTGAAATCAATGCACATTCGTAGCGACTTGTCCTTCTTAGGAACCATGACGACATTAGCGAGCCACTCGGAGTGGTATATCTCTCGGATAAATCCTGCCGCCAACAGTCGAGCCACTTCTTCGCCAATGGCTTTTCTCTTCTGGACGGCGGACCGCCGAAGATGCTCTTTGACTGGTTTTGCAGATGAGTCGACTCTTAGGCGATGCTCAGCCAGTCCCCTGGGAACACCTGGCATGTCAGCGGGCTTCCATGCAAAAATGTCCCAGTTCTCACGGAGGAACTGGATGAGCGCTTCTTCCTATTTTGGGTCGAGTGTTGTGGAGATGCGGGTCGGAGCTGCTTCGGGGTCGGTCGGGTGAATGTGAACAGGCTTCGTCTCACCGGACGACTGGAAAGCAGACTCTGTGGCGGGCTTCTTGGATCGCAGCAAGTCACTCGGATCTGCGTTTTGCTTGTATTCTTCGAACTCGACCGCTGTCACCTGGGAATCGGCGATCTTGGAGCCCTTCTGAAAGCACTCTTCTGCCTTTTTCCGATCACCGGTGACAGTGATCACTCCTTTGGGGCCGGGCATCTTCAATTTGAGGTACACGTAACATGGTCGAGCCATGAACCGTGCGTAAGCTGGTCTCCCCAAAATGGCATGATATGCACTCTGAAAATCCACGACCTCAAACGTCAACTTTTCTTTGCGGAAATGCTTCGAATCACCAAACACCACGTCCAAAGCTATCTGGCCGAGTGACTCGGCCTTCTTCCCTGGTATAACTCCATGAAAGCTCATGTTACTAGTGCTCAGTCGGGACATCGGAATGCCCATACCTTTCAATGTGTCTGCATACAATAAGTTCAGCCCACTTCCACCATCCATCAGCACCTTTGTCAGTCGAGTGCCTTCGACAACTGGATCGACCACCAAAGCTTGCCTCCCAGGGGTGGCAATATGAGTCGGGTGATCAGATTGGTCGAATGTGATGGGTGTTTGAGACCACTTCAGATAATTTGCTTTGCGGGGGCAACCATGTTCACCTCTCGGTTAATCACTTTCAGTCGACTTCTGCTTTCCACATCTGCAAAGATCATCAGAGTGGAGTTGATATGCGGATATCCTTCCTCACTGTCCTCCTTGTCTTCGGCCTTGTCCGACTCCTTCTCCTTGTCCTTAGACTGTTTTCCCTGAAACTGCTGGATCAGGAGTCGACATTGGCGAGTGGTGTGCTTCGGGTAAATGATATTCCCCTCTTCGTCTTTCTTCGTGTGAATGTGACATGGCATATCCATCACGTCGTTCCCTTCTTTATCCTTTACCTTCTTGGGGTTCCAGGATCCTTTTGGTTTCCCCTTAAACTTTCCTTGAGTCACGGCCAGAGCCTCTCCAGGAGCTGCCGGTTCAGCCTTCCGCTTCTGTTTCCGACTGGTGTTTCCTTTTTCCGACTGACTCGGCTTGTGCTTGCCGCTTCGGAGTCGGTCTTCTTCTTCGCCGTTGGCGTACTTGGTAGCAATCTCCATCATCCGACTCAAGGTCATGTCACCGGTTCGACCAAACTTCAAACTCAGTTCTCTGTTCTTGACGCCGTCTTTGAAGGCGCAGACTGCCTGATGATCGGACACATTCTCCACAGTGTGGTGCAAAGTGATCCACCTCTGAATATACTCTCTGAGAGTCTCATTAGTTTTCTGCACGCAGACTTGCAACTCTGTCAATCCAGCTGGTCGCTTGCAAGTTCCTTCAAACGTCCTGACGAACACTCGGGACAGATCTTCCCAAGTGTAAATGCTGCTAGGAGGTAATTGAGTCAACCATGCCCTGGCAGAACCTTCCAGCATGAGGGGCAAGTGCTTCATGGCCACTTCGTCGTTCCCACCACCAATCTGAACTGCCACTCGGTAGTCTTCAAGCCAAGTTTCAGGCTTTGACTCACCAGTGAACTTGCTGACTCCTGTTGCCAACCTGAAATTGGGAGGGATAACTGCGGCTCTGATAGCTCTGCTGAAACATTCAGGACCAGAAACATGCACTCGACTGCTTGTGGGTACATCTCTGTCGAGTCCACCTCGATGGGCTCTGTTCCGGTCAACCAACCCTTGCACGATAATGGATCGCGCGTCGAAGCCTGGTTCTCTGGGGTCGACTGGAACCCTACGCCCTGTACTGTACTGACGCCTATCATCTGGCTGCCGAGGAGCGTAAGACCCACCCCTCGGAGGGGAATAGGGCACTCGACGCCTATCATCTCGGTCGAGTCTGTCGCCATATTGATCTCGCCGATTCTCGCGCCCTTCACGCCGCGAAGGCGATCTGGGGCTATGCGCCGACTGAACCGTATTCACAGTGACGGATCGACTGTGAATTCTGTTGCGCGACTGAGACACGGCCGAATTCTGATCTCCTGCTGCCCGGAGCAGATCCCTGATCTGCAGCAAACCTCTGCCAGCTTCCGACTGCGAAGGCTGGATGGACTCTGCTATACGGGTCGCAGCTGCTAATTCTGAATTGGGGTTCGATATACCTGAGTCGGCGGGAAGAGTTGACGTCGACTGGTGTCGGGAACTCGTTGCCGCGCGCGCTCGTCGAGTGCTCGCTGAAGGTTCTCCAGTCGAGTGCGCTCGGCCAAATTGGCCAGACGCGCCTCCTCCAAGGCACGAGCCTCGGGGGTTTCTCCTGCGATGGGAATACGCAGGGGATCCTCGTTCCTGCGGCGAAGTTCCTCTCTTTGCAGAGAGTCGAGTGGCTCGGGCTGGTACTCTTCGTAGCCTCGTGTAGGGTCGCCGCCGTCACCTGCTCCACCACCACGGGCGAAGCCAGGGGGACTGTGGGGCCCGTCGACCATCAAGATTTCCGCCGCTGGATCACTGCTACCGCACTCGGATGCAGTCTCTACGGAGCCAGTCGACTGATCGAACAAGCCGTAGAGAGGTTCGTCGGGCTCGATTGCCGCAACTTGGGTGGTGGCCGATTGGCGAGCCACCGCGTGCCTCACCCATCGCTGAAGCCTCGACCGGCCTGAGCGCTTGCGCTGGCGGGAGACCGGGAGGGTGGACGATAAAGGAGCCGACCGATACTGGGTCGACGGTTGCCGCAGCAGAACGCCACGGACACATGCGCGAAAATGCGTCGCACCGCGGACGGGGAGCGCATCCACGTCGAGTGGAGCCTCCTGGAGCCATGCGGAGTCGTCGGCGATGAAGGTGAGAGTGCCGAGACGGATCTCTTGACCCCCGACCAAAACTCCAGCAGACACCATGATGAAAGTACTCGGAAGAATCGCAACTTCTCCACAAAATCGCTAAAACACCTGCCCCACGGTGGGCGCCAACTGTCGTGGTTCTAAGCCTGACAGTAGAGTGGGGGGTAGGTATGGAGAGGCAAGGTCCTAGCTATGGAGAGGTTGTAAGCACAAAGGATGTACGAGTTCAGGCCCTTCTCGGAGGAAGTAACAGCCCTACGTCTCGGAGCCCGGAGGCGGTCGAGTGGATTATGAGTATATGAGTTACAAGGTGCCGAACCCTTCTGCCTGTGGAGGGGGTGGCTTATATAGAGTGCGCCAGGACCCCAGCCAGCCCACGTAGGAGAGGGTTTAAGGTGAGTTAAGTCTGGGGCGTTACTGGTAACGTCCCACATAAAGTGCCTTTACTATCATAAAGTCTACTTGATTACAGGCCGTTGCAGTGCAGAGTGCCTCTTGACCTTCTGGTGGTCGACTGAGTCTTCGTGGTCGAGTCCTTCAAGTCAGTCGAGTGTGTCCCTCGTTAGTCGACTGGAAGGCGACTTCTTCTAAGGGTGTCCTTGGGTAAGGTACTTAGATCAGGTCCATGACCCTACCCTAGGTACATAACCCCATCACCGGCCTCTACTTAAAACCATGGGGTCCCGAGCACATCCGACCCCATCACCTCATGCACCACCTACTTAACTAGGCAATTTCATTTCCCCAGCAGCTCTATAGCCATTGCTCCCCCCTTCCATCAACCTAGTGTGAGACCAAATGTCTACTGCACTTTCAGTTGGGAGCTCTCTCCCCCACGCCTCCTCCGGATTGAACGCCCCGCAGGTTGCAACCGTCGTTGCTGGCCGCAATCTTCCACTAATCGTAGTACCTTCAGATGGTGGAGTAGAAAGCGATGGATTCCATATCGATTGTTCAGCACAGAGATCCACACAGGAGGTAAGTTCTATGTACTTTGCTGTTGTTCCTCCATTATTCAGACCTGGTATTCATCAACGCGAGCTAATATCCCCCTCCATGCATGCAGGATTCGGTGAACGCCAGAGCTGATGGGCCTTGGACCAGTGCAGATGAAGTTGAACAAGATGGCGACATGGAAGTGCAGTCGAGGATAGCGGCAATCGAAGAGGTGGGCGAGTACGATCCAGAAAATCATTTCTCCACCAACAATGACGCTGCAGCTGAAGCAGAGGAAGATACCTACACTGCATCGAAACACGAGTGGGAGGAAGACACGAACGACAACCCGGATGACGAGTCCAGATCCGCTAAGCGAGCAAGGATCGATGATCCGGACTACTAGTTTGGCCAATAAAATAGAATTAATCATCTACCGGATCGTACTCAACCACCTAGCAATAATTTAGTTCAGTTGTGTGTCCTTTTGTTTCCCTGTAGTCCAGTTCGTAGTTCTCTGCCTCTGTGCGCCTTGTTTCTCGCTTAGAAAAGGATGTAATCACGCTTCATCATCTCCGCATGTCAAAATTAAAAATTAGTACTCTGGTTAATCACTGATCCCTTGCTTTGCCGATTATAGATAATAACTATTAATGATAATTAATTGTACATGCAAAAAATGTGATGCATACATGAAAGATTATTTAAACTCTAGATTAAAAACCAAAATTCACTCCGTACGTGCCATGTGTTGTTGATCCTCGAAATATGTGGACAACAAAAGAAATGAATGCGATTAGCAAAAACAGTGTATAATTAGCAAAAACAGTGTCACAGTAAACTACGACCGAACATGCATCTACACTGCTCTAGGGATCCACGCGTCCTTCATTTACTAAAAAACAAAAGTCATAGCAAAATCTGCTGCTACCAAAAAAGCCCATTGCCCCACTGGCAGGGGCATGTTATCAGCCATACAGGTGGGCCCAAAAAGAAAATTGTCCATGACATCTAACCGACAGTAGTTGCGGACATGCACATATCTAAGTGCTCGGTTGCGAGTGGGCACACCCATGCTTCCAATCCTGGTTAGATTTGGCATACACTGGTAGGACAGGTTCGACACGTGACCTGCTTGTGTAGTGATAGCTACAGTATGGAAGGACCACAAACAGTGAGTGAGTGAGGCTTTTCCAAAAACATGCATGCGCATGGCCATGGTTTTTGTCCCTGCCCATAGAGGTTCGACCAGATTGAAAAGTCCACAACATGCAACCACTTCACTTTCGAGCCAACACCTGTGTACATCTCTCTGATAATCCTCCATCCAGCTCACTCCACCATGGGCGCGCATCATCGAGTCAATTGCAATAATGCATGTCCTCCCTTGGCGCTTCGGTGATACAAATGAGGCAAAGGGCAACCCGATGGCACGTTGAATTCCTGGTAAGCATGTGAATACGCAATCGCCAAACAAGACTAGCGGGACCCATACTGCAAATAGATGAGCTGCCGCGTGCCCTTGCCAGTCCAGTCCACTGTGGAACTGCCATTACTCCACCACACGCCTTCCTGTTTATCCCCTCCCCCCTTCTTCATCTGTCCGCAAAATCTATCTTATCTCTATGTGTGCATCGACCCATTCTTACTCCTCTACTTACTTCACTCCATACAAAAATCCTCGTGTTGCGCAAGGCATTGCCTCCCTACGTGCTTGGCTGTGGTATAGAACACTGGCCGGCGCTGGCTTAGGTGAGTTCATATCACGCATTTCCGTCATATATTTTGTAAGAAATTTTCCCTTGGATCTTGATTCGGTACACCACATCTAAATCTGATGTTTTGTTCAATCATCCATAAATCTCAGCTCCGGCCGTGTGGTGTCGTTGATCAAGCCATGCCACCTTTGGAAGAAGACGAGGTTGGCGATGGGACAGAGTGTCGATCCAACAGCAACAAGAAGGAAAAGAAATGCAGGCTCAGGAGGAGTGAACAATCAGTCCTGCATGTCGCTGACGTTGTAGCAAGACAAGATGACCGCCGCAAGCCCTCACCAAAGAAGAAGCAAGGCGGCGGCCGCGGCCAAAGAAGCTGACCGGCTTAGAAGGTTCTGACGGCTCAAAAATCCCAACTGTCCGATGCAGCTTCAACACCGGTCAGGTGACGAGCATTTCTCCCTTCTGGTACCCTGCCTTGTAGCCTACCGGCTTGGCCACGCTAATCACTGCTTGAGCATCTGGTGGTGGAGACAAAAAAATGTATTGGACTGTACTTAGATGCATAGTTCCCAAAAATAGAACCATGACATTTCCTGATAAGCAAGTTAGATGCATGACTGTCAGCGACGTAGAGCTCATAACCGGCATAGAGTCTGGTCCCATTCCCGTCCCAGATCACCTATCCACATCTAACAGACTTGAGACTCTATGGGGCGATCAAGATTTTCTTGGCCTCAAGAACACAGCCATCGGATCAATAGAAGTAGAGGATCTAGTTGATGTAATCAACAAGATAGATCCACGCACAAAGAACAAGAAGCAACTTGAGGTCGCAAATGTTGCATATACTTTGCTTGTGTGTGCCACCATGGTTGCTCCAAAATATAATGGGCCAGCCGTGCCGGACGAAGTGCTGACATGTGTGTTGGATCCAACGAAAATCAACATGTAAAACTGGGGTGAGTACCTGCTTCGGAAAGTCATGGAGAGTGCAGAGAAAGCGCTGAAGCTTTCTGATGATAATGCCAAAATCTGCATGGTGGGAGGGTTTCAGCTTTTCCCCCAGGTACGTGATAGATTTGCTTGCATGCATGTCGTTGTCTCTTGCTCTGTTCTCTTTTCCAAAGCATGTCGTTGTCTCTTTCCCTGTTTTCCTTTCCCTGCTCATACTGATTGCTCATGTCTTTTCTGCACACATGGCCAGTTATTCTTTGTGGAGTGGATGGATTTCAAAGAGCACAACCTGAACGACAAATTGTGGCCGTGCATCTCAGCTTACACAAATGACAAACTCAAAGAACTGTTTAAATTAGCAAGGAAATCCAAAAATCATTTCAAGGTAATCTGAAAAAAGACACTCTGTTTTTTGAACTCACATCACTTTATTGTTTTCAGAGTACATCTACAATCCTGTTTCACATTCAGTACACATGACTGCTTACAGATAAAAAGAATCATATATTTGTTTGAGAAGTAAAACTAATATACACTCTTTTTGTTCATACAGACAAAAAGCATTGAGACATACAAAGCAAAGCATTGGCAACTGCATCCAGTGCTCCGTCAGGAGCGTTCATTCTCAATTGCTGCAGCCAAAGCTGCTGCCACATAGTATGTCAATGATTTAGTTTGTCCAAGAATCCGAGATGCAGTTCTTCATTTTGCAACCAACCACATGCCACCTGGGAAGAAACTGACAGTCGAGCATTACAAGAGATGCCTTTCCCTTGCTCTCCAGATTTTCAACAGGATTGATGCAGGCTCAAATAATTTGTCTAACGAGTTTTTAGGCATGCTAATAGCTGCAGAAAAAGCCGAGACAAAAAACAAAAGACCTTCTCGAAGACTTCCTGAGCCAATAAGCATAAAACTCCAAACTTTTGATGGTTAGACCCGATTCATATTTGTACTTCCTCTTTTGTATCCTTGTTTTTGTATAAACCACATTCTCTTGACTTGGTAAATCAATTAAATAGGATGCAGCATGGATATCCAAGATGGCGGAAAGACATTGGCAGAAACTCATAACGGGGGACAAGATTGCAATGCAAACATTATACAAGAAACCGTCCTGAGCTCTTCTACAGCACTTGACATCACCCGTGAGTAGCGTTGCATGCCCTTGCTTTCAGCAAAAACGCATGAATTACACATTCATAAACTGATAATTATAAATGTTCCATATAACCAGCTCTTCAGATGCAAGCCCCCTCAAACCAAAGATCGACAAATGACTTTGACACTTCACTTGGCCAAGAGCCAGGTCTGCTATCAACCAGCACCTAAATTTACTTGCACATAATATCTCTTATGTACCTTCTGTTTTGTATTTCCATATTAATCACATTCTCTTAACATGGTCATTCCATTGAATAGGATGCAATATGCACATTGAAGATGACAGAAAAACATTGTCAGCAACTCATGAGGGGGCACATCACTGCAATCCAAACATTACAGAAGAATGCATGCCAATCTCCTCTACAACATTGAATGTCACATGTGAGTGGCTT
Organism: Triticum aestivum; assembly: GCF_018294505.1. Taxonomy (NCBI): domain Eukaryota; kingdom Viridiplantae; phylum Streptophyta; class Magnoliopsida; order Poales; family Poaceae; genus Triticum; species Triticum aestivum. Next base: position 170,085,712 of record NC_057800.1, on the reverse strand, counting down.
AACATACCCATGCTTTTCGTAGAAAATACATGATCTATAAAAACATTAATTCATGATCATACCTTTTTCATGAAAAACAGCACTTCAGATGCAAGTGTCCTCAGACAATATGATGGGAAACGACTGTGCGCCTTCGCTTGTCCAACAACCAGGTCTGCTACCAGCAACTACCTAAATTTTCCTGCTGATAATTTTGTTAGCCACTCCATCAAACTGATGGCCTGCTTTCCTTTGCAGAAAATATATCACCTAGATATACAAAACACCTGCTGCCGCACTGCCTGCCCCAGGACGGCTAGTGCTCCAAGATGATACTGCCCCACTGGCACCTCGTGCTCTCCTATTCAACACTACCTCCATCGCTGATGATTCGTCTATTCTAGGTCACACACCTTCCCCTCATCTGCACTTGATTTCTATTTTCCCCCAGCAAACTTACAGATACTCTGCTGCTAACATTTCATCAGATGACACTCCTGAACAAACAAGATTCCCATCACCCAAGTGCCCACGCACCCCCTTCCACGACCGCAGCCAGAGCTACACTGATAGCATGTCTGATTCACTTGGTTGGACTAGCAAACGACCGCGGACAGAAGTTACAAGAAATTTGGACTACAAAAAGCAAAAAACAGAGCATATATCGGTACTCCTGTCACAAACAAAGAATCTTCAAGGCATAACACCACCAAGTATCCAGTCTGTTGCTGCTAACTTAAATATTGAAAAGAATGACTCGGTTCATGCAGGTAGAATGTACTTTGTAATCAGTCAAGCTATATCATCCCATGAATGTTTTCATCTTTACCTAATAGTAGTTCACTGTGTTTCAATTCATTTCGGATATATGGTTCTCCAACCCAGACAGAATGAAAGATCCAGTACTGGCTTACAAACGTCGCCAGCCAACAACTACACCTCGGGCTTCAGGTGAGATTCGAAGAAAAAAAATTGATTCCATCGCTGAATGTAGGGAGTACAACTCAAGAATCTGGACTAACAAATGTTATTTCCTTGTCTCCAAAGCTGTCAAACCATTCAAGTGTACCACATCTACAAAAACCAAGAAGCGAGATGTTGTATCAAGTACAACTCCTTTTGTTCTGCAAAACTCAAAAACTCCATCGGGTATGATCATGTCTCACATAGCAAACATATACACTGCATATATTTCAACTCCTATTGTCACCAATTGTGTTCCACACTCTTTTTTACGTGATTTCCTATAATATGGTACTTCCATAACAGTCACACGTCCAAAATGGGATACAAGTCCAACATCTAGTGAAGCTCCTGACTCATCTGCCATGGACTTGCTGGCAACAGGTAACAGCACTTGAATTTTAAAAAACAACTATGCTTACAAATATCAAGCAAACTAAACTCCAAGTATCTACATTTCAAATTTAGTTTGATAACTCTCACCACCCCCCATATTTGAAATGCAGTTGTAGCGGGCTCCAATGATCCCAACATATACCAGGTGCTATCAAGCGGGAGTATGGACATAATTTCAGGTACCACCATCCATCTGCCCCCATCATTTAAAAATTTGTTAATCTCTTGCATACCTTGCATATTGTTCTTAACCACACCTAACAGCATTGCTAACACAACCTTGTATCCCATCTGGACACAGCAAGTGGGACATGCTAGCTACTGCAGCCCTTGCTGAATCAAATGAAAATGAACCAGAAGCTCCAACTCCAGTGTTTGCAAGGATGTCAAAAGATGAACCCGATGCCTGTGTTGTGTACATCTGCTATGATGACATACAAAAGTGGGACTCGCGTGCGCTTCGCAGGTTGAGAAACACATCTGATCATTCCCCTTGTGTCATCTTCTATAAAAGGTTTCATTCTTACTCTCCAAACTGAAGATGATACAATATTGTTGCAGGAAAATGGTTTCACATCCTCACCCCTACACTGTGGTTCTGACTGGGCATTCCATAATTAAGAACTTTGGTGCGGGACGAGGCCTCAAGGGTGATGGCATGTCCATATCAGTCCGAGTTCTTCACATGAAAGAAAACAAGTTGTATCCAGAAGGAACTCTGCGATACAGGGCAATAATAGATCAAACATTTGCGGTACGAAAAATGCATAGCCTAAATCACAATAAAAACCAAGACAATGGTTACCGTTATGCTTGGAAACATTAGCAATAATGGTTGACTTGTGCTTGATCTCCATCTATATATGATTTCTACAGGATCACGTCCTTTCCAGCAGCAACATAGATCAAATGCAGCAAGTATACTGGATGTTCAGAAGGAATAACCTGAAATACAACATGCAGGATTCTAAGAAAGTAAGTCGACAAAAAAAGCATAACATTTCATCCTACTTTTACCAATCCTTGTGCATTTAAAATTTATGGAAAATTAACTTGGATGCCCTTCTTTCACATAAAACAGTTTCAGATTATACTATTTGTCGACAGAGGATGGTGCCTTTATGAGGTAGACATCAAGGCCAAAACTCTGCTCGTAATGGATCCCATGCTAACAAACTCCCGCAAAGGTACCATGGAGACAAAGCATAGAGAGATAAGCAATCGCATTCTTAGCTGCCTCTTCAACTGCCTGAACAGATGTTATCCACAGTGGAAATTTGATACTTCATCATGGTCTTTCAAATACAAGTACAACATGCATGAAAATTGCGCTACGTGAGTTAATCCATCAAAAGTTGTTGCCTTTCAAACATTTAATAAATTCTTGTTCCTTTACGGTCACTTATGCTCCACTTATGCTTTGCTACCTATAAAATGATGCAGATCTGACAGTGGCTTCTATGTACTCCATTACATCAAAGAGTTTGATGGTGACAAGCTGACAATAATGCCAACCCCAGTAAGTTATCACATCTCCAAATTAGAAACTAATGAATGAAATACACACACAATGACTTACAATCCTAACATTTACCTTGTCCTTCCTACAGGCTTTAATTGCATACATGAGGATGCATATGGCATATGAAGTTCTCCACATAGATGGCAACACAGCACACATCGAGAGCAATATCTACGGGCGCGCTACACAATGAACCTCGGTTCCCTACAAGTACAAGGAATCACCGTACTCCTACTATGAATGGACAAGTCATTCAAGCTATCATCCAGCTATCCTTCTTCAGTGTGACGACCATATAGGTCGCGGTCAGTGTGACCAGTATGCATGGCAGACCTTACTATGATTAAATTCAATCAAAGTTGCATGGCAAAAACTATTAGCCCCCCTATGTCATGCACTTCTATGTCATCTATTTGCAAGACAATCACTATGTTATGCCGCTTATGTCAGACATAAATCTACTAGTGCTCACTTGCATGCTCTGGATTAGCTGATCACGTGTCTAACTGCAAATGTCTGCTTGACCTGCATTTTTCATAAGCTTACATCTAAAACTTGCATTCTCAATTTTTAAAAATGTAGCAACTGCCACTAACAGTAAACACAACTTACAAAATATTAATCAATTGCCTAATTGCTACAAACTCTGTCATGATTGCAAATATAGACTAAAACCACGGACTCTACGACCATATATACCAAACAACACACGGCAACTCAAGCATCATATCAATGCATATCATTTTCGCATTTGCCTTCAAATAGCACCCATGCTTTTCTTCCACCATAGTACAAAATCGTATGAAAATCAGGTATTTCATTAATGCAAAAAAATACTAGGTGAACATGTAAAACCCTGTCAAACAAAACAAGCCACATCCCAAACAACCATCAAAAACCACCTTCAACAAACAAAAAAATGACCACTTATTCAGAAGTAAATGTTGCCTTCATTGTCGTAACGCCAAGCTACACGTCATTCCACAAAAATCCACATACCAACGACAAGAATAGCAACTCCTTTCGGCCCAAAACAAGTTGCGGTGATCTACATGTGAAACTCATAGGATCTCGCGACCAACTCAAGTCTCCAGGCATGGATCGCAACCTTCCACTCACACCTTTCCATATCTAATTATTTGGTGATAATGCAATCCTTTGAAACTCTTCTTAATAGACTCCTCCCATGTCAAATTCAGCCTACCCCGACCTCTCCTGAGATGTCAATATCCATTGAAACCCAAATGACACAAAGAAAATAAGAACTCCAACTCCAATGCACTAGCACTGCCAGCTCTTGTATTTGTGGACACCATCCAAATTTTGGTCTCGATGACATTTCATAACCTTGTTTCTTAAACACTTGAACACCCGTTCCCGATAAAAAATTCTCACTTTATCAAAAAAAATTGCCTCACTTCCTGAAAAAAACAATTTTGTCTCACTTTCTCATAAATAAAACAACAAAAAATGATATCCCATCATCAAAATAACAAGGGACACCACGTAGCTCCGTCACACCTAATGCAACTCTTTCTACCACTATCACCCAACGCTCACGCTACACCTTCAAAATTCCCTCACCATATGTACCCGCACCGGAGAGTCTCGAAAAGGGTCATTTCATTCAAAACTAACAATTACGCCGCCAGAAATAAAAAACCCTCCTGGCTCCTACCACAAAATTAAACCATCATCACCCATTCCGATTGTATTGGCCTTGCAATCTCAATCCATTTCCCCATAGCATTTAAGCATATGTCGTCGAGCATGATTCTAACAAGTCAAAATAAAAAGGTTCTAAGATCAGTACTTAATACGACATGTATCATAACTGCCATACATACATATGTACATTATTTCACCAAGTCCTAACATCTTCTTCACTCCCCATATCAAGTTAGTCAAACCCCTCGCACGCTGGTAAAAACCATCCAGATCATACATCCATTTCATACGCATCACCCCTCAGGTTCATCAAATGCAGCGCGCAGAACACTCTCCACAATGAACTGCCCATGCTCATCAAGTAAACGGAAGACCTCAAATGCAACCAACTTCCGAAAGCTCGCAATATTCTTCTGCATTTTTCACAGTCAAACCAGCAGTCGAGCATCTAACTACTGAAAAATAGCGATAAAAACATTTTCCCACAGAATGACAAAAAAGCAAACAACAAAATTACCTTGGTAAGTGGCCACTTCATTTTGTCCCCATCATACTGCTTGATCGCGTGGATCATACAGATTCCAGACTCGTCCCTGAAAACAAAAGACATAAATAAATTGAATACCTAACAAGAAATAACACCTTGATTCCTGATCCCCCAAAAAAGAAACTCGATTGTCCACACCATTTGAATACCTGTTGAAAACATCATCAGTAATCCTCGGAAACTTCCGTATCCATCTTTTGGATGTGCAATGCCACTTTGCAAAAAACTCATTCAAGCAGCAGAACAAAGCATTGTGAATCTGCGACACTGCCTCCTCATGCATCATAAGCCGCTGCTCTGCACCATCGACTTGGCAGCACATAGGGTCAAGTACATGAATCTCCTTCCTCAACATGTCCCACATATATGCAGCCCAACCTTGATCAAGAATGACAAAAAACTGCATGGTTTGGGTTTGGCACTTATTAAAAACCACATCTGTCTGCCTTATGCCACACATTAAACTTAGAACAAAACATAACATAACACCTTACCGTCCTACATGTCGTGATATCATGCACCGTGTGTGCAAGCTGACACTGAACAGCCTTTATATGCAGGACTTTCTCCCCTGCAAGAACATGCGTCTGTTGTGCAAAAAAATCATAATTCTAATTTGGCATTTACAAATATGAAAGCAAATCACTCTAATAAAGAAAAAACACAAACAACCATACCACCCAGAAAAAAAATCGAAAAAACACATATACTAACCGCGAAATCTGGCTCAAGAACTTCCCTCCACAACATGTAAGGACTTGCTCCTTCCACGGCAGTGTCAAGCTGGTAAAACCTCCGCAACACAAGAGTAGTGAACTCGTGATCAAGATCATTATTCCACAACATCTGCTGCTGTACACATACAGCGTTTACCCTCACAAGTCGGGGAACTGTGTGCAGTAACCATACACTATGTGGAAAAAAATGTCAATGACATGGTAAATCAAACTCTAATTTTAATTTGGTACCACATACAACAAAACTAAGACAATTTACCTGTCCAGATCAAAATCATTCCCTCCAGCTAGCCATGAATTGAACTTGCTCGTAAATGCTATTGGAGGCGGCTGCGGGAGACACCCCCGTGTCCATGGATCACCACAAAAACTTGCAGATGCAACATACCTACGCTTTGGTAACTTTGCCTGAGTTGAACAAAAATAAACAACATTTGCCTCCTGTGACTCATCTTCATAAAGAGATTGAACCATGTCGACCATATTTTGCGCATATATCACAAGTCTGTCCAATAAGAATTTGTCCTTGTCAACAGGTCGATGCTCCACTACAGGATTGTTGTACATAGGAGCATCATCTACAATGTGTGATGGACCTGCAACCTCATCTGTAACAAAGTAACCAACAACATTGTCATGCCATGTGTATTCAACATCTTGTACTCTGCATAGCCTATAATTTTGAATGAAATAACTATACTCCCAACACTCACCTCTTGTGCTTTCATTTATAACATTCCGGCTTCTTTTTATTCTTTGCTCATTATCATCCACATTGGCATTGCTGGCACCTGACCAACCAGAAATAAAACTCTCAATATCCATACAAATGTAGGCACAAACACCAGCATGTAAATGAATCACAACTACATACATAAATAGTAGCTCCTACCTTCATCATCAAACATCTCGAGCCTACGTCCCACTTCACAAACTCGTCTCCAACGATCACCATCTGCTCCTATATTCATATATACAACAAAACTAGGATTAACCACGCATCAAACATATAACATAGCTTCTATTTTTTAATCAGACCATGAATTGACATCTCAAAAAAGACATCATTGAGCAATACTAGTTTCACAAAGCGTAATGCACTTGGACAACCCCTTTTTTGCACAGCATCTACATCGTTCCTTCACAAGTGCAACCATTTTCTCAGCAAAGCTAAACATGTCAGAGTGCAATTGGTTACACAGCAATGTTGTAGTCAGTGTACACTTTGCATTGTGTCGTTTCAGCATAAGGCTCAACTCCTCCAATACCTGTACCACACACATCATAAAATATCTGTATGATTCTCATAGATGTAAAACCCACACACATACACATATCCATATAAATTGAAACCGAAAAATTGCATTCACCACCCATACCGGATCATCTTTGCAAATCTCGCGAAGATGCTTGTTGAAATCACTCGGACCGACTGACCGACTTGACGACATAGGATCACCTAGGAAGTTTGCTGGGCCTTTGTTGGCATTTACCCCACCCACCGTTACTTCGCGGTTGGGTGTCTCGAATGACCCAAAAACTGGTCGCTTCGAAGATGACAGAATTGATGTAGCAACTCCACACGGTGGGTTCGCCAGAACTACCCGGGTATAACACACCGAATCTGCAGGACACACCTGTAAACGTAAATTTCTTAGTAATCACATAAAGAAACTAATAAAATAAAATAATCTGCATCAGACTGATACGAAATTCAAGTTCCTGACCGCTCCAGGGACATAAGTCACGACACCACGCCGATCACAACGCACCATCAAGATCATTTCCCTAAGTCTTTTCTATTCGAAACACTGGATACGAGGGAATATAGTATGCTTCATGTTGAAAATCCCTAGATCAATGTTATCCAGCAAGAAAACCTTTTCATAAAACCAACAAATTGATTAGTGACAACAGAATGACAAATTCTTAAATTTTTAGAAAGCATAACTTGCAGTATACCTGGAAGAATAGATGGCATCCAAATAGGTGAACTATCTGCGCCTTCTTGTCATACTCCGCCTGCAACATCATCACAGCTGCCATCAGATCCTGAAGAGCATACTCACACCAATTGAATTGGGATATCAACTCTGGATTCGCCAAAGCACCCCAGAAGTCTATCATCTTGTACTCATGCTTCATGCCAGGTGACAAAAGATATCCCATGAAAAAAATAACAAATGATATCTGAAAGCAATCCTTCTCAAGCTTGGTCGACTCTTCTGAAATATCCCTGTTTATCAAATCTTCTGCAACCTTAAGATTATGAGCAGCTGATCCATTCATACCAATTGTCTGCTTAACAAACTCTATTTCTGCACTCCTGATTTCACCATCCCTTCCACGAATAACCTGATTGCCACAAGGAACACCAAAATTTTTATGAAAATCCTCTGATGTGAACAAAAGCAACCGGTCTTTATCAATAGAAATTACACGCGATTTCACCTCCACCTTCCTCATAACCCCTGCACTCATCCTTAGATCTATCTTTTGCAACAATGGCAGTTTCAGCATCCTCTCAAAACCAATCTCGGATACAAGCCACCACTTGTAATCATCAAACTTTTGGATGACCTCGACAACGTGCTTCACTGACAGCCGTGAAGTCAACCCTGGCTGACCCTTTGAAGCTTCTGTTGGCCAGTCGACACCATCGAACGGATCCCCTCCTCCCATCTGCCTCCCACCTTCGGGTCCATATTTTTGTCCTCTTCGTCCATCTAAGTGCCCGAATAAAATGAAAAAAGAAGAAACTGAATCTCGCCTCCAAAATGCAACAATCCGGTAGATCTAAAATGTATAAACACATGCCCAAGATTCAAACCACACTTACCTGCCGAGCTTAGAGCAAAGCCGCCAACGAGCACACCAAGAACTCCGCCCACCGCTCCTCCAGGATAAGTTGGTGAGCCCAGATCTGCGTCCCTCATCATGTTGCCTGCTGATGCGCCAGCTTCAAGCGTTGCCATCTGCAGAAGAGGATTAATGAGAGGCACAGGTAGGTGACCAAAAAGACGCGATACGCGTGGTCCCATGCTACAGACACGAATTCAACCACATTTACCCCGCCACTGTAGCACGGACACTGAGACGTCGTCCAGACACGTGTTCTACATGCATATTGATATGTTACTCCATCATGCATTTGTTCATTCCACTGCTTTCATTAGCTTAAGTACTGACATTTCATTAATACTGGGACGTCCAAACCGGACATACAACCAAAAGCTGATCAAGCCAAACCGAACAAACAACCAAAAGCTGATCAAGCTGTAAACACAACTCCGCTACCGCTAATTAGGAAGCATTCTACTGGACAGCTTCTACTGGTCCCCCCATACCGAGCTAACATTAACACGCCTAATCACTAGTCAAACACACGCAACACGCTTGAAGCTACAACCAGTACAAGGATGGCAAGGCAAATGACCATGTTTCCAACAGACACAACCAGATTGATTGATGTAGGATCCAGGGCGACAGTTGCCAGACGCCGGCCAACAGCCGCCGCACCAAGCACAGATCCTCCAGCGCCGCTTCCCGCCGCATCAACCACAGATCCTCCAGCACCGCCTACAGCCGACATCTGCGCCCCATCCGATGCATCACCCTGGTTCGCGACCTTGCCGACCGCTGCCTACAGATGACCACCTTGATTTGCTCCCCCGATTTCGTTGTCATCAGGATTGATTTGCCCCAACGGAGGTGCCGCCGGGCCAAGCGAAGCTAGATGTTCCGTGTATGCTTCTTGCCACCGGTAGAAGTCACAACCACCTCTGCCCGGCTGCCATGTATTTAACAAACGAACAAATAAAAATCAACACTGAACAATAGAAAGAATCAGTCGACTCGATCCAAAACTGACTCACATTGTGATTGCGCCACTTGTAGAAATGCTCCCCCGCAAACTGACCACGCCTCGCCACGAACGTCACCACTATCCTCCCGCAATCCGGGCAGGGGACTCTAGGCAGAGCCACCGGATCTGGGACTTGGTTGGAAGCCATGAGCTCCACGTACTATTCCTCCTCTCGATTTTGCGGGGGCAAATGAGCAGATAGGTACGGGGTGGCTGGGTCGCTGGGCTCATAAATAACTCTGCTGCACTATACAAGCACCACTTCCCACCCCGTGACGCTAACAGACAACACAAACACCGTGACCCGGGCACCGTCTGACTATGTTCATGTACCTCTGGTACAGATTGGTACATAACCAACCCCGCCGTCATGAACATACAGCCGTCTGAGGCCGCTTCCATTATCTACGTATGCAAATTCGTACCTCTCGTATGTCGTCCATGTACCATGTACAAAACATATAATATATCTGACAGCCCACATCCCCACAACAGATTCAACGCGATCTGATACCAAGAGCGCGCGCCAAGCAATTTTCGAACCTTAACCATCTTTTATCAACGAGCTACTCTAGTAGAGGCGTACTAGGGAGACGGTGTAGTTTATGTATTCACACATGTATTTAAGTTTCCGGTCAATAAAATTATAGCATGAATAATAAACACTTATCATGAACGGGAAATATTTGCACCCAACACGGGCAAGAGAGTTGTCAATCCCCTTGAACTCGTTACTTGCAAGGATTAATTCTGATAGTGATATATAGATAAAAAGAAAATAAAAATAAAAAGTATAAAATTGCATCAAGTTATTTTCGGTTTTAATAATATGATAAAGTTGATCGGGTGGCATAGTTTTCTCTAGAGTCTTGTCTCTCGATCACATAACATATGGTGGGTAAACAAATTATTGTTGGGAAATTGACATAAAAGCGCATAATTATGACATATTCATGGCAATGATCATGTTATAGGCATCATGTCCATGGCGAGTAGACTGACTCCTGACTGCATCTACTACTATTACTCCACCAATAGATCGCTATCCAGCATGCATATATGGTATTAAGTTCAATACAAACAGAATAACGCCTTAAGCAAGATGACATGATGTAGACAAAGTAAACTCAAGCGATATAATTGAACCCTGTCGTTTTTCCCTTAATAGCAACAATACAATATGTGCCTCGCTACCCCTTCTGTCACTGAGTGAGGTGTTGGAAATAATAAAGTGGTTATTATTATATTTCCTTAATATTGATAAAGGTTTATTATTCATGCTAGAATTGTATTGACCAGAAACTTAAATACATGTGTGGATACATAAACAAATACCGTGTCCCTAGTGAACCTCTACTAGACTAGCTCGTTGATTAAAAGATGGTCAAGGTTTCCTAACCATAGACATGTGTTGTCACTTGATAACAGGATCACATCATTACGAGAATGATGTGATGGACAAGACCCATCTGTTAGCATAGCATATGAGCATTCTGTTTATTGCTACTGATTTCTTAATGGCAAATACATATTCCTTCGACCATGAGATCATGCAACTCCCGGATACCATAGGAATACCTTATGTGCTATCAAACATCACAATGTAACTGGGTGATCATAAAGATGCTCTATAGGTATCTCCGAAGGTGTCTGTTGAGTTGGCACGGATCGAGATTGGGATTTGTCACTCGGTGTGATGGAGAGGTATCTCTAGGCCCTCTCGGTAATACAACATCACAAGAAGCTTGCAAGCAAAGTGACTAAGGAGTTAGTTACGAGATGATGTATTACAGAACGAGTAAAGAGACTTGCCGATAACGAGATTGAACTAGGTATGGAGATACCGACGATCGAACCTCGGGTAAGTAACATACCGATAGACAAAGGGAATTATGTATGCTGTCATAAAGGTTCGACTAATAAAAATCTTCATATAATATGTAGGAACCAATATGTGCACGTAGGTCCCGCTATTGGTTATTGACTAGAGAAGCGTCTTGGCCATGTATACATTATTCTCAAACCCGTAGGGTCCGAATGCTTAACTTTTGTTGACGAAATAGTATTATATGAGTTATGTGATTTGGTGATCGAATGTTGTTCGGAGTTCCGGATGAGATCACGGACATGATGAGCAGCTTCGGAATGGTCCGGAGTTAAAGATTGAGATATAGGATGATAGTATTTGGTCTCCAAAAAGGTTTCAGAATACACCGGGTATTTATCGGATCACCGGAAGGGGTTCCGGGAGGCCACGGGAGGCCACAGGATGTTACTGGGCCTGATGGGCCAATAGAAGGGGGCACCCCATCCCACAAGGGGATGGCGTGCCCCCAACTTGGCCGTTGGCCTTGTACATGAAAGGGAGGGGTTGGCCCCCTCCTTCCTTTCTCCACGGAAGAGGGAAAAGGAAAGGGGGGGCCTAAGGCAGTGAGCCCCCTTTCCTTTCCCCCATGCGCCAAAGAAGGAAGGAGGCGCGGCCAGGGCAGGCCCTAGGGCTAGCCTCCAGCCCCCTTGGGGGCACCCTAGGCTGCCTCCCCTCCTCCCCCACCTATATATATGAGAGGAGGGAGAGGGGCAACACACACCACGATCCCTAAGCCGTGTGTGGCGCCCCCTCTCCCTCTAGTTCTAGTTCCTCCTCCGTTCACGTCCGTTGTGCTTGGCGAAGCCCCGCAGATAGTTTCACCAGCACCATCACCATGTCATCGTGTTGCCAAAACTCATCTACTACTTCGCCTCTCTTGCTAGATCAAGAAGGCAAGGACGTCATCGAGCTAAACATGTGCTAAACGCGGTGTTGTCATACGGTCGGTACTTGATCGGGACAGATCTTGAAGGTGTACGACTACATCAATCGCATTGATAAACGCTTCCGCTTAGTGATATACAAGGGTATGTAGATGCTCTCCCCCTCTCACAGATATGCATCTCCATGGATAGATCTTGTGTGTGCGTAGAATTTTTTTTGTTTTCCATGCAACGTTCCCCATTAGTGGTATCAGAGTCAGGTCTATGCGTAGATGATATGCACGAGTAGAAACAAAGGTGTTGTGGGCGGTGAGGTTCATATTGCTTCCCACCAATGTCTTATTTTGACTTGGCGGCATTTGTGGGATGAAGCGGCCCGGACCAACCTTACATGTCCACGCACATGAGACCGGTTCCACCGACTGACATGCAACTTGTTTTGCATAAAGGTGGTTGGCAGGTGTCTGTTTCTCGTACTTTAGTTGAATCGGATTTGACTACGGCGGTCCTTGCAGATGGTTAAAAGAAACTTGATAATCACCATTGTGGTTGTTGCGTAGGTAAGAATGGTTCTTACTAGTTGCCCGTAGTACCCACGTAAAACTTGCAACAACAAAGTAGAGGGCATCTAACTTGTTTTTGTATGGCATGTTGTGATGTGATACGGTCAAGATATGATGTGATATATGTTGATGTATGATATGATCATGTTTTGTAATAAGTTCACGACTTACATGTCAATGAGTATGATAACCGGCAGGATCCTTAGGGTTGTCTTTAATTATTGTATGACTTGCATGTCAATCACTTAAGCGCCATGTAATTTCTTTACTTTATCGCTATGCGTTAGCAATAGTTGTAGAAGCAATAGTTGGCGAGACGACCCCGACGCAATGATGTAGATCAAGATGTCGTGCCGGTGGTGATGGAGGTCATGCCGATGCTTTGGAGATGGAGATCAAAAGCACAAGATAATGATGGCCATATTATGTCACATATTTTGATTGCTTGTGATGTTTATCCTTTACGCATCTTATTTTTCTTAGAATGACGGTAGCATTATAAGATGATACATTCACTTAATTTCAAGATAAAAGTGTTGACAGTAGCATTATAACACTATGAGTGTTGAGGCACGCGTCGGGTATTGTTATTTTCTAACCTTGACGGATGATTTAAGTAGGTATGGGTATATCTACTTGATGAAACACAAGTCTGGAACATTTGAAAAGTTCAAAGAATTTCAGAGTGAAGTGGAGAATCATCGTAACAAGAAAATAAAGTTTCTACGATCTGATCGCGGAGGCGAATATTTGAGCTACGAGTTTGGCCTTCATTTAAAACAATGTGGAATTGTTTCACAACTCACGCCACCTGGAACACCACAACGGGATGGGGTGCCCGAACGTCATAACTGTACTTTATTAGATATGGTGCGTTCTATGATGTCTCTTACCAATTTACCTTTATCATTTTGGGGTTATGCATTAGAGATAACCGCTTTCACGTTAAATAGGGCACCGTCTAAATCCATTGAGACGACACCGTATGAACTATGGTTTGGCAAGAAACTTAAGCTGTCATTCTTTAAAGTTTGGGGATGCGGCGCTTATGTCAAAAGGCTACAAGCTGATAAGCTCGAATACAAATCATAGAAATGCATCCTCATAGGATACCCTATTGGGTACACGTTCTACCACAAATCTGAAGGCATGATCTTTGTTTCTAAGAATGGGTCATTTCTAGAGAAGGAGTTTCTCTCGAAATAAGTGAGTGGGAGGAAAGTAGAACTTGATGGGGTAGTTGTACCTTCTCTCGAATTGGAAAGTAGAACTTGAGAGAAAACAGTTCCCGTGATGTCTACACCAACTAGAGAGGAAGTTAATGATGATTATCACGAAACTTCAGATCAAGTTACTACTGAGCCTCGTAGGTTTACTAGAACACGTATCGCACCAGAGTGGTACGGTAATCTTATCCTGGAAGTCATGTTGTTAGACAAGGGCAAACCTACGAACTATGACAAAGCTATGATGAGCCCAGATTCCAACAAATGGCTTGAGGCCATGAAATCTGAGATAGGATCCATGTATGAGAACAAAGTATGAACTTTGGTGGACTTGCCCGATGATCAGCAAGCCATTGAGAATAAATGGATCTTCAAGAAGAAGATGGACGTTGATGGTAATATCACTGTCTACAAAGCTCGACTTGTCGCAAAAGGTTTTTGACGAGTTCAAGGGGTTGACTACGATGATACTTTCTCACCCGTAGCGATGCTTAAGTCTGTCCAAATCATGTTAGAATTCCTGCATTTTATGAATATGTAATATGGCAAATGGACGTCAAAACTGCATTCCTTAACGAGTTTCTTAAAGAAGAGTTGTATATGATGCAACCAGAAGGTTTTGTCGATCCTAAAGGTGCTAACAAAGTGTGTAAGCTCCAGCAATCCATTTATGGACTGGTGCAAGCATCTCGGAGTTGGAATATATGCTTTGATGATGTGATCAAAGCATATGGTTTTATATAGACTTACGGAGAAGCTTGTATTTACAAGAAAGTGAGTGGGAGCTCTGTAGCATTTCTGGTGTTATATGTGGATGACATATTACTGATTGGAAATGATATATAATTTCTGGATAGCATAAAAGGATACTTGAATAAGAATTTTTCAACAAAAGACCTTGGTGAAGTTGCTTATATATTGGGCATCAAGATCTATAGGGACAGACCGATACGCTTAATGGGACTTTCACAAAGCAGATACCTTGACAAAGTTCTAAAGAAGTTCAAAATGGACCAGTCAAAGAAAGGGTTCTTGCCTATGTTGCAAGGTGCGAAATTGAGGTAAACTCAATGTCTAACCACGGAAGAAGATAGAAAGAGAATGAAAGTCATTCCCTATGCCTCGGCCATAGGTTCTATTATGTATGCCATGCTGTGTACCAGACCTAATGTGTGCCTTTCCATAAGTTTGGCAGGGTACCAAAGTAATCCAGGAGTGGATCACTGGACAACGGTCAAGAATATCATGAAGTGCCTGAAAAGGACCAAGGATATGTTTCTCATTTATGGAGGTGATGAAGAGCTCATCATAAAGGGTTACGTCGATGCTAGCCTCGACACATATCCAGATGACTCTAAGTCACAAACCGGATACATATTTATATTCAATGGTGGAGTGTCATGGTATACGCGTGAAGCATAGTACACAGTGCTTCGAAAGTGGCGCATGAAGAAGTCTGGACGAAGGATTTCATATCCAATCTGGGTGTAATACCTAGTGCATCAGCTCCAATGACAATCTTTTGTGACAACACTGGAGCGATTGCCTTAGTGAAGGAATCCAGGTTTCACAAGAGAATCAAACACATCAAGAGACGCTTCAACTCCATTCGTGAAAAGTTCAAGGATAAGGACATAGAAATTTGCAAAATACACACAGATCTGAATGTGGCAGACCCGTTAACTAAACCTCTTTCGCGGGAAAAACATGATCAACACCAAGACTCCATGGGTGTTAGATTCATTACTATGTAATCTAGATTATTGACTCTAGTGCAAGTGGGAGACTGTTGGAAATGCCCCAGAGGTAATAATAAAGTACTCCCTTTGTCCCATAATGTAAGATGCTTTTTGACACTAGTGTAGTGTCAAAAAGCATCTTACATTATGGGACGGAGGGAGTAGTTATTATTATATTTCTTTAATATTGATAAAGGTTTATTATTCATTCTAGAATTGTATTGACCAGAAACTTAAATACATGTGTGGATACATAAACAAATACCGTGTCCCTAGTGAGCCTCTACTAGACTAGCTCGTTGATCAAAAGATGGTTAAGGTTTCCTAACCATAGGCATGTGTTGTCACTTGATAACGGGATCACATCATTAGAAGAATGATTTGATGGACAAGACCCATCTGTTAGCATAGCATATGATCGTTCTGTTTATTGCTACTGCTTTCTTAATGTCAAATACATATTCCTTCGACCATGAGATCATGCAACTCCCGGATATTGGAGGAATACCTTGTGTGCTATCAAACGTTGCAACATAAATGGGTGGTCATAAATATGCTCTACAGGTATCTTCGAAGGTGTCTGTTGATTTGGCATGGATTGAGATTGGGATTTGTCACTCCATGTGACGGAAAGGTATCTTTGGCCCTCTCGGTAATACAACATCACAAGAATATTGCAAGCAAAGTGACTAAGGAATTAGTTACGATATGATGTATTACGAAATGAGTAAAGAGATTTGCTGGTAACGAGATTGAACTAGGTATGGAGATACCGATCGAATCTCGGGTAAGTAACATACCGACAAACAAAGGGAATTACGTTTGTTGTCATAAAGGTTCGACCGATATAGATCTTCGTAGAATATGTAGGAACCAATATGGGCATCCAGGTCCCGCTATTGGTTATTGACCAAAGAAGCGTCTTGGTCACGTCTACATTATTCTCGAACCCGTAGGGTCCGCACGCTTAACGTTCTTTAACGATATAGTATTATATGAGTTATGTGATTTCATGACCGAATGTTGTTCGGAGTCCCGGATAAGATCACGGACATGACGAGGAGCTCCGGAATGGTTCGAAGGTAAAGATTGATATATAGGATGATAGTATTTGGTCTCCAGGAAGGTTTCAGAATACACCGGGTATTTATCAGATCACCGAAAGGGGTTCCGGGAGGCCACGGGAAGTTATTGGGCCTAACGGGCCAATGGAAGGGGGGCACTTGTGGGCTGACGTGCCCCAACCTGGCCACCGGCCTTGTAAAGGAAAGGGAGGGGCTTGCCCCCTTCTTCCTTTCTCCATGGAAGAGAGAAAGGGAAATAGGGGCGCCCTAAGGCAGGCAGCCCCCTTTCCTTTCCCCCATGCGCCAAAGAAGGAAGTGGCGGCAGGGGGCGGCCAGGGCTGGCCCTAGGGCTGGTCGCCGGTCCCCTTGGGGCACCCTAAGCTGCCTCCCCTCCTCCCCCACCTATATATATGAGAGGAGGGAGAGGGGCAACACACACCACGATCCCTAAGCCATGTGCGGTGCCCCCTCTCCCTCTAGTTCTAGTTCCACCCCCGTCCATGTCCGTTGTGCTTTGCGAAGCCCTGCGCATAGTTTCACCACCACCGTCACCACGCCGACGTGTTGCTGGAACTCATCTACTACTTCGTCTTTCTTGCTGTGTCGAGAAGGCGAGGACGTCATCGAGCTGAACATGTGTTTAACGCGGAGGTGCCGTACGTTCGGTACTTGATTGGGAGGGATTGTGAGGATGTACGACTACATCAACCGCGTTGATAAATGCTTCTGCTTAGGGATCTGCAAGGGTATGTAGATGCTCTTGCCCCTTGTAGCTATGCATCTCCATGGATAGATCTTGTGTGTGCGTAGAATATTTTTTGTTTTCCATGCAACATTCCCATCATGAGGACGCTGCAAGATTGAACCCATTACAAAGCACCTATCCCACTGTAGATAAACCAATCTAGTTGGCCAGACCAAACTGATAGATCGGAGAGAGATACAAAGCTATAACAATCATCCATAATAAAGTCCAGAAAACACTCAATTACTTCCAATGAATAATCTGATCATAAACCCACAATTCATCGGATCCTGACAAACACACCGCAAAAGAAGATTATGCTGGATAGAACTCTAAGAACATCGAGGAGAACGTTGTATTGAAGTAAGGAGAGAGAAGAAGGCGTCTAGCTACTAGCTATGGACCCGTAGGTCTGTGGTGAACTACTCACGCATCATCGGAAGACGGCAAGGATGATGTAGAAGCCCTCCGTGATCGATTCCCCCGCCAGTAGAGTACCAGAAAAGGCCTCCAGATGAGATCATGGAAGAACAGAAGCTTGTGGCGGCGCAAAAAGTGTTTCGGGTGACTCTTTGTTGGTTTGGGTATATATGTGAATTTATGGAGTTGAGATTAAGTCAAACGGAGCTAGGTGGGGCCCACGAGCTCAGGGGGCGCGTCCTATCACCCAGGGCGTGCCCTGTGAGCTTGTGGCTCTCCCGTAGACCTTCTGTCCTCCTTTCGAACCATCAAGGGTCCCTTCTGGTCGAGAAAAATCGGCGTAAAGTTTAATCGTGTTTGGACTTTGTTTGGTATTGATTTTCTAAAAAGCCAAAAACAAGAAAAAGCAGGAACTGACGCTAGGCACTTGGTTAATAGGTTAGTCCCAAGAAAATGATATAAAATAGCATATAAAGCATCCAAGATTGATAATATAATAGCATGAAGCAATCAAAAATTATAGATATGTCGGAGACGTATCAGCCCGCGCTGAGCTCAGACGACAGCCGGGCATGTCTTTGCCGGCGAACCGCCGACGGGATAGCTTCGAGCGGCTAGAGGCGGAGTCAATACCTGCATGCGGCGTGAAGGCATTGTTGGGGTTGTGCGGCCCAGTATCCGGCCAATCCATGGCAAGGCATAGTCGCCCGCGACCGGATGCTGCAAATCCGGTGACCGGGTGTGCCAAATCCCGCCACTGTAGATCTACCGGTTGGCCGCCGGCGCCGGGAGCGAGAGAGGCACAATTCTAGTGGTCGATGTGGGCGGCCGGGCTAGACAGCGAGGCGGCCGAGAAAATGTCGGCAGCTAGGAGGGGAGGGGTGGAGGGTGGAGGAGAAGATTAAATAGGGGCGGTTGTGTCACCGATGGGCGGGCTAGGGGAGGACAAGGGCACGTGTCGCGCCTGTCCACGCGTGTCCGTTTCAATGCAAACGCGGTCTAAATTTGTGTCGGGAATGGGTTGAAGCCGAACAGAAAACGGACATTTGTCCGTTTGCTTCCGCACGTTGGGCCGTGTTTTGTGACCGTTTAGCCCTAAATGAACGCGGGCGGACCATTTAGGGTCGTGCATTGGAGTTAGTCTAAGAGGTCTAAAGATACAAGTGTCTTATTAGAACACGTGTTCATATCTTATCTACACGCAGTTTGAATTCAAGTTCAACTGTCATCTACCTTCTACAAAATATATTCGACAAAATTTCAACAATTGACATAAGGAGCGATGATAAATTGTGCTTTTCACAGTACACGATGTGTGAACGCCAGCAGTATAGCACATAAATAAAAATGTCACTGGTGATTTTTCTCTGCCATTGAACGTCAGATTTTTAACCAGAAATGAAGTTTTCCCCGCGTAATTTAAGTGTCATCCGCATTTCTAGCACTTTCACAAGGAGGTCCTGGCACTGGCAGATCGTAAGTGCTGGTGCAGTGCCCGAGCCAGAACGGTAGGAACGGGCCCCCATCGTGTCGACAACAGGTTTGCCTGACCTATACTGTAGGAGTATTTGGTTATGATCGCGGGCACACGCCTAACTTTGGTCCCTTCGTACATACTCCCTTCGTTTCGAATTATTTATCGTAGGTATGAATGTATCTAGATGTATTTTAGTTGTAAATACATTTATTTCTGTGACCAGTAATTTGAAACGGAGAAAGTACTTATAACGGAGGCCTAGCCAACTAGATGGATGTAAAGGTCGTGCGTGCGTGGAGCAGGGCGGGCAACCAAAACCGGTGATGGATGGAGCTAGTAGGTGGCGAAAGAAAGCTGTCTCAATCAAACTCGCGCAGCATGCGATGTCAGGGAGTCAGACCCCGGGTGGCCGGTGGCCGGTGGAGCACCAACACGGCGGCAAACCACCAGATCCACCCGGCAAGGCACAGATGGCGCTGGCGTGCCGCACCTGCTTGTTTCGGTTTTGGTCTGGACAACAGGGCGGTGCACGCACTCGCCCGCGGACAGAGCGGTGATCTGCCGGTGCGCGCGCGTCCCCATGCGAGAGACGACTGACTCCCCTTGATCAGTCGGGACTCGGGGGTTGGGGAGCTGGGACGGTGGGAGCAGACGAGCACGGACACGCACGGTCGGTTGGTTGTTGCCCGTGCGGCTTTCTTCCCCTTCCGTCTTCTCTGTTGCCTGCCGCATTCGCACCATCCGCGTGGATGATGGCATCGGCATGGTCTTTCTTCCGACGGCGCCTTGTGCTCCCATGCCGCCCGCGGGCCCTGTCTTCACGGGCGGTAGCGGCCGTGTGGGAACAGCGGCGTTTGACGTGCAAGGAGACCAGGCAAGTAAGGCCAACTCCACTGCACGACTTCGAACGGACGTCCGATTGACCCGGATTTTGTCTCTTTGGGGCGGCAATGGATTCGTTCATGTCCATTTCTGTCCGTTGGGTCGTGGGTGTGCCCCACGCGACCGCATCTCAAATCATGTCCAGAATGTACGTGATAAAAAAAACAAAAAAACTTAAATAAAATACATAAAGTAAATAAACGCAGTTAAAAAAACTTAAAACATATTTAGAGCCACGGTGACAAAACGGCCTAGTTTCACGCCGCACTTAAACGGCCCAGTTTCATAATTAACATAAAATCAAAATAAAAAAATGCCGCCCGCGCGCTTCTGCCGCGCCCGTCCATGCCGTGGCCGTCACCGTCTTCAGTGGCCGCCAGTGTCGTCGTTGTCGCTGACGAGGTCGACGTAGTCCAGCGGCGTCTAGAGATGGGCCGGCGGTCCGCGTTGCACGGGCTGGAAGGTGGCCGGTGCCGGCACCACCTCCTCTCGAGGCGAGGCGTCCCGCTCCGGCAACCGCGGCGGCGTGGGGCACCAGTTGCCACCCACGGCAGCCGCCATCTGCTCCGTCATGCACGACCAGCTCCACCCATGGCCCACCAGGCCCGGGTGGAAGGCGGCCACCGGCGGCTCCTCCCTCACCTCCTCCTTCGGCACCATTTCCAGCTCGGGGATGGCGACATCGCCGGCCGCGGAGAGGGCCGTCATCTCCTCGAGGCCCTCCCATTGACGCTCGTCGTGCGTGCGCATGGAGTCCTCTATGACGCGTGCTATGAGATGGGCCTCCTCCACCGCTATCATGCGAGGGGTGGGAGTGGCGATGGCGACGGCGACGGCGTGGGCATGAGGCCGCGCACCCGCGTACGCCCGCGCACCTCTCGACGTGGCCGCCGCGGCCCCGACA
The DNA here is from genome assembly GCF_018294505.1 of Triticum aestivum. Classification (NCBI taxonomy): domain Eukaryota; kingdom Viridiplantae; phylum Streptophyta; class Magnoliopsida; order Poales; family Poaceae; genus Triticum; species Triticum aestivum. Next base: position 170,064,264 of record NC_057800.1, on the reverse strand, counting down.
CCGTGCCGACGAAGTAGGACGTGTGCCGCACGTCGTGCTCGTCCTGGAGCCACGTGTCCCACAGGACGGAGTCGGGGGCGTACCTCTCGTTGTAGTAGGGGTCGTCGAGGAGGAGGCATCGGTGGCGCTCGATCTCGTCGCGCCGCGCACGGCCGCTCGCCGGCACCGGCGGGATGGGGACCCGGTCCGCGGAGAGGTGCCAGTTGTTGGGGAGATGCATGTCGCTCCACGGGACCGGCGTCCTCGTCTCCCAGTACCGCCAGCACACTTCCACGGCCAGGTACCGCCGGTCGCACTCGCCGGCGGCCATAGGGGCGATGGTGAAGGGCCCAGGCGCGGGGTCTCGACTGGAGGAGCGCGGCGGTGATGCGGCCTCCTCCTTCTTGGCGGAGCCGCGGCGGCGTCCCGAGGAGGAGCTGGCCTCCTGGGCGTGTTTCCCCTTGCGGCCGTAGTTCCAAAGCCCCATGGTTGCGGTCGGCCGGCGAGGTCGAGGACGGGGAGTGACTGGGCTAGGGTTTCAAGGGTGTCGGTTTCGAGGGGGCAGAGAGGGCCGGAGTGGGAAGTGTGGACGACGACCGGTCCACGACTTCACATTTAAAAAAGGACGGCGACCCTTTGCTGGGCGGATGACAGGTGGGGCCACCCGCCCGTGCGCATTGATGTTGGCGGGTGGAAGGTAGGTGGCCGCCTGCCACGCGGCCCCGACGCGGACGTTCGAAATGTTCGTTCGCTGTCTGTCGCGACCCAAACCCGACACATGTTTGCGCTCGAAATGGGTCGGCCCGGACATAAAACGGACAGGATGGGTCCGGGCCGTCGTGCGCTGGGCCTCCTTATTTGTTTCTTTTACCTCAAATGGACGGGGCCGGACAAAATGAGGTCGCGCGGTGGAGTTGGCCTAACTCCACTGGGCTTTCCCGTGAGGTCGCTAGCTCTACTGCATGCAAATGTGGTGACCAGCCGGCTCTGATCTTGTATGTGCACGACTCCTGCCCTATGTGGATCCAACAGCTTCATGCCTTCATCAATGTTGGGAAAAATTATATGAGACCAAGTCTCACGGGCTAGCAGGTGAGACCCACCCTAATGGATGACACGTGGCATTTACAAATCATAAAGCATCTAATCTCTTCTCCCCTGATTTCAAGTGGGGTGGGGTAGATGCTTTGTGATTTATAAATGTCACGTGTCATCCATCAAGGTGGGTCTTACATGCTAGCCCGTGAGACCTAGTCTCATATAATTCTTTTCCATCAATATTGGTCCATTCTCACGCCACGAGATTCCTCTTGTCTAATTTTAGTTTGATGTGCCAAGGGCATTTTCAACTTGGACACGCAAATTTTCTCTCGCATCCGTTCGTGAAAAGGTGTGGCCAGTCCACGAACACGAATGTGGGAGGCGTCCATCCGACGCTGCCCGTATACATCTGGCCTTCCTAGTTTTTTTCTTAAAGTCCGCATGTTCAAATAGCCGCATACAAATAGTACAAATGTTCAAATAGCCGCATACATAGAGTAATATCTGCATGTAGTAGAAGTTCAAATTTTAAAAACTTTAGGTATTACATTCCAACATTGTTGTCCCCTTTAACCGCCCACTAATGCTTAATCAGATCTTTCTTCAGTTGCTCGTGAGTTGCTCGATGCCGAGTTTGTTGATGCATTTGAATAAACTCTTCAAATTTGATCGGATTCTGGTCTCGAAGTTTAATAGGATCACACGTGTTCTTAAATTCTACGGTTGTGGCAGTATCCTCACCCTTATCCTCGATGATTATGTTGTGCATGATCACACAACATGTCATCACCTCCCACAAGGTCTTCAGATCCCATTGTTTAGCAGGTCCACAAACAAGTGCAAAACATGCAAAACTTCAAATGCCCTCTCGACATCCTTTCTGGCTACTTCTTGTCTTTGGGTAAAGTGAGACTTTTTCTGACCAACTGGGTTAGAGATGGTGCTGACAAAGGTAGCACACGGAGAATAGATATCGTCAACCCGAAAATAGCCCATGTTGTACTCATGTCTATTGACAGTATAGTGGCAAGCAAGACCTTTTCCTTCAGTCAGCCTCACAAACAATGGTGATCGCTGCAGCACATTTGATGTCATTGTGAGACCCAGGCATGCCAAAAAAGCATGCCAAATCCAAAGATCATGTGATGCAGCAGCTTCAAGAATGATGGTGGGCTTCTTAATATGACCCTTAAAATGCCCTTGGTAAGCCTTCGGGCAGTTCTTCCGTTTTCAATGCATGCAGTCAAGAGATCCAAGCAAACCTGGCCACCCTCTTGCTTCTGAGATCGCCAAGAGCATCTTGGTGTCTTCCACACTTGGTTCTCCCAAGGACCGAGGTCCAAACACCTCGACCATAGAAGTTGCAAACATGAGCATGTCATCTTCGCATGTGCTCTCAGACATCCTTAGGTACTCGTCTCACGAATCAGCGGTTGTGCCATACGCAAGCATCCGGAGTACGACAATGCACTTCTGGTAACCAAAGAACCCAATTGTTCCCACGACGTCCTTCTTCAAGATGTAATAGTCGTCATAGGACCGAACGCCATGGTACAAACGATCGAAGACAGTCTTGTGTTGGGGAACGTAGCATGGCATTTCAAAAAAAAAAATCCTACGATCATGCAAGATCTATCTAGTAGATGCATAGCAATGAGACGGGGAGAGTGTGTCCACGTACCCTCGTAGACCGAAAGCGGAAGCATTACATTAACGCGGTTGATGTAGTCGAACGTCTTTACGATCCAACCGATCCAAATACCGAACGTACGACACCTCCGTGTTCAGCACACATTCAACTCGATGACATCCCTCGAACTCTTGATCCAGTAGAGGGTCGAGGGAGAGTTCAGACAGCATGACGGCGTGGTGACGGTGATGGTGATGTGATCCGCGCAGGGCTTTGCCTAAGCACTATGACGCTATGACTGGAGGAGTAAACTGTGGAGGGGGGCACCGCACACGGCTAAGAGAACTTTTGGTGTGCCTTTCGGGTGCCCCCCGCCCCCGTATATAAGGGGGGAGGAGGAGGCCGGCGTCCTAGGAGGGGCACGCCAAGGGGGGAGTGTAAGTGCATCTAGTGTCACCCCTAGTTGGTTTTGGAGTATTGACGACAAACCTAGTTGAGGGACTAATGTGTTTGTGACAATTGCAGGATAACACAGGTAGAAGTCCCTCATTGATTCGGTTTTCCTACTAGAGATGACCCCTAAAAATGTATGAAGACATTGAAGTCAAAGGTGGTATATGAAGATATTCACATTGAAGACTATGACAAGAGAAGACACCACATGAAGCCTATGGAGCTCGAAGACTTAGATCTTTCGTAGTTCTCTTTCTTCTGTGTTGAGTCATAGGAACCACCGTACTGTTACGTGGGGTCCAAGAGAACCAGTCAGAATGACTGAAGTGATGCTTAAACAAAACCTATGTCTTCGAGTGAAGACTTTGAGAGCGAATCTTGTCCAGAGTCGGGCAAGTCAGCTTTGCTTGAAGCCCAAGTAAAGTTGCCGTGTGAGTTTGAAATCTGACCATTGGAACACATGTCAGTTACTTAGTGACCCAGGGTCATTTCGGACAAATCAGGTCGGGTTGCCAAGTGGCTATAAATAGCCCACCCCCTACAACCATAAACGGTTGGCTGCTCAGATTCAGAGTACGGCTTTTGTCGTTTGAGAGCAACCCACCTCGAAGCCTTTGAGAGAGAATTCCTTGCGAGGATAAAGCCCTAACCACCCAGAGCCAAAGAGAATTAGGCATCACTTAAGTCTTCTTGTCTGTGTGATCTGAAGACTTATTACACTTGAGGACTGTGCATCCTCCAGCCGGTTAGGCGTCGCGTTCTGAGCATCCAAGAGACATTGTGGATTGCCGGTGAACGAAGTCTGTGAAGGTTTGGGAGTCTACCTTGAAGACTTACCAAAGTGATTGGGCAAGGTCTGTGTGACCTTAGCTCAAGGGGAATACGGTGAGGATTGGGTGTCCTGAGCTGTGTGTTCAGGACTGGGTGTCCGGGACTGTGTGTCCTAAGGTTTAAATACCTAGCCGCCCTAACCAGACGTACAGTTGTCACAGCAACTGGAACTGGTCCAACAAATCATTGTCTTCAGCGAGTCACTGGTTTCATCTTCCCTTCCCTTTACTTACTGTTACTCCTTGTGAAGTCATTGTATGTTCGCACTATCTTTTGTCTTCACTGAGTGACTGCGTGTTCTGTGTGGCTTCACAATATCTTCCTACCTGATCCTTACTACATTGCTGCTATTAGTCATTGTGCTTTCACTCTATTGAATACTTGACTATGGCTTGCCTAGTGTAGTCTACCTTCCGCTGCAGGGTAATAGGTTTATTTCTATCATTTGTCTTCATAACTTCCACGTTTTGAAGACTTTCATAAAAATCTCCTATTCACCCCCCCCTCTAGTCGATATAACGCACTTTAAATTGGTATCAGAGCAAGGTGCTCCCTTGTTCTGTGTGATTCGGTTTAACCACCTGGAGTTTTAGCTATGTCGACTGCAGGGATAATTAAAGTCTCCGCTGCGTGCCCCGTCTTCGGTGGAACTGAATATCCCTACTGGAAGAATAAGATGCGCATGCATCTTGAAGCCATTGACGTCGACCTATGGTATGTCGTCAAGAATGGTGTTCCCAAGGCTGGAGAAGGTGTCACTGTTGCTGATGTCAAGAAGTTCGTTCAACTGGACTCTACTGCCAAGAATATCATCTGTGGTCATCTGACCAAAGGACACTATGGCCGTGTGAGTGCTTTGGAAACATCTAAGCTGGTCTGGGACTGGCTCTCCAAGGTCAATGAAGGCGTCTCAACCCAGAGAGATCAGAGAATCAGTGTCCTTCACAACCTCTTCAACCGCTTCAAGCGAAATGACAATGAGAATGTCCAGCTCACATTTGACCGACTCACTGACATCACAAATGAGCTTCAAGCCCTCGGCGCTACTGAGATCACCAAACATGAAGTCGTTAAGACACTACTGAGATCACTTGATAGTTCGTTTGATACCCTAGCCCTGATGATTCAAGAACGTCATGATTTCAAGACACTCGATCCGTCTGGCATACTTGAGAGGCTCAACACACATGAGTTTCAGCTTTCTGAGAAAAGAGATATCTACGGTCCAAACTATGGGGGAACTCGTGCCTTGAAGGCAAAAGCTGTCTCCTCATCTGAAGAAGAATCTGACAGCAGTTCGGATGATCCAGAAGACATTGGAAGGGAACTTGCTATGCTTGTGAAGAAATTCCAAAAATTCACCAAGAAGAAAGGTTTCAGAAAGTCTTCCCGATCAAGCTCAAGGAATGATGAAGCTTCTGCTCACGACTACAAGAAGAAAACATATCACAAGTGCAAGAAACCTGGCCACTTCATCTCTGAGTGTCCACAGTGGGACAATGAGAACAAAAAGAAGAAGAAGAGCAAGGAATATGACTCTGACGACAAGAAGAATAAGAAATACTCAAAGTCTTCTTCCAAGTCTTCCTCAAAGTCTTCATCACACAAGAAGAGATCATCTGGCAAGGCACGTGCGTTTGTTGGCAAGGAAATGGATTCAGAGGAGGAGTCTGCTTCTGAGGAGGCGGAGGTGGAGTCTGAGGAGGAGTCCGATTCAGGCGTCGCAAGTCTGGCTACAACATACGTTGCCAAGTCCATCTTCAACACTGAAGACAATGACTTCATCACCGACACCGATGCAAATGACAAGGACTACTCCGCTTCTACCTACTGCTTCATGGCACGCGGTGCCAAGGTAAACACACGCACTACTCACTATCAAACATCTAGTGACGATGACTCTGATTGTGGTTCAAAACCCAGCTACAAAACACTTGCTAAAATTGCAACTGAACAACAGAAAGCTATGGAACATATTCAAAAACTGTTAGACAGAAGCGATGATCTGTTAGGTGATGAAATGACTCGATCTGAATCCTTAATTGAAGACATAAAAAATCTTCATGTTAAGTATGAGGAACTTGAAAGTCGTCATGAAACTCTCTCAACAACTCATGAAAAGCTTTCCTATGATTATCTTCAAAGGAAGCAAGATCTTGAGAAATTGAGAGCGGCTCATGAAGATCTTCAAAAGGAAAATGAGTCACTTCGCGCCAAACAGATTAGTTCCGCTCAGGAAGGATTTGAACCACCATGTCTTAAATGCATTGAGCGTGATAATGCTACTTCTGTTGCTGAATGTTCTACTACTACTACTGTTGCAATATCTTCAACTGTTGATGTGGTAACTAACCCCTCTGCTAAGGATACCACTGCTATTGCTGATGAGAATGCTAGGTTGAAGACATTGCTTGAAACAGGGATGCACAAAAGTCTTAAAGGGCATCAGACACTATGTGATGTCCTCAAAAACCAGATTCTGAACCGAAACCCGAGGAAAGAGGGTGTTGGGTTCGTAAGGAAAATGAATGCTGATGGCTCTTACTGGAAACCTGAGCAGTACCCCAAAACCACGTGGGTTGCTGCAAAGGAACCATCAGCAGATCCATCCAATCTATCTGGCTTCACTTGTGCTAACCCCATTATCATTGATGAATCCCTTGATGCAAACTATAAACTGTTTAAGAATCAGAATGGTGAAGTGTTTGCCAGGTACATTGGTACTAACTGCAGGAATGGACCGCCTATGAAGAAGATCTGGGTTCCGAAAAGGTGTCTGGAGAATCTTCCTGTGAATGTCATCATGACACCTCACGTGAAGAAGACAAACCTCAGACCAAAGGCTTCATACGGTCCAAAGGCTTCATACAAACAGAGGACTCACCTGAGTCGCACTAACGCAAATGTTTTGCAGGGAAACCATACTCAGGCATATGAATATGAGAGCGGTTCATCAAACCGCCATGTTCATAAGACCAAGAACTATTCTGCTTATTCTTATGAGTACTATTGTCCGCCTGCAAGACTGTTTGATAGGGCTCCAAAGCCAAAGTTCTCAGATGCTGCACTTAGACTTATTGCTTCTAAGCCACCCTTGAAGATGTGGGTGGCTAAGAAAGCTTAACTCTCTTTTGCAGGGAAAGGTCTCTAGAAGAAAACCAAAATCGTCTGACGCTATTGCTGGGGACCTTAAACATCTTGTAGGGCGCAAGATCAAATGCCCGAATGGTCTTAATATGTACTTCGTTCCTGAATCGCTTGCTACTCTCCCTATTAGTCCTAATTTTGGATCTAAGCTTTCATAACCCACTGGTTCGTCAAATGTTTTTGCTTCACAATGCTCTTCGTGAAGCCTATCCCCCTAACTGCACTGTAGGGTACGACACCAGCGTCTTCAGAATGAATTATTGATAGTGGGTGTACAAATCACATGACTGGCAAAAGAAGCCTTCTTATGGACTCAACCTTACGTCCATCCAACAAGAGCCACATCACATTTGCTGACACTGGTAAAAGTAAGGTATTGGGTCTAGGTAGAGTTGCAATCTCAAGGGATCAACACATGGATAAAGTCATGCTTGTTGAATCCCTTGCCTTCAACTTAATGTCTGTGTCAATGCTTTGCGATTTAAACATGATCGTAATATTTGGAAAATATCGTTGCCTTGTTCTAATGGAATCTAACAAGTCTCTAGTATTTGAAGGGTATCGAAAAGATGATTTGTACGTGGTAGATTTCTCAGCAGGACCACAGCTTGCCGTATGTCTTCTAGCAAAAGCTTCAGAATGCTGGCTCTGGCATCAGAGGCTTGGGCATGCTGGCATGAGGAACCTCCACACCCTGGCAAAGAAGAAGCATGTCATAGGCATCGAGGGCGTCAAGTTCAAGAAAGATCACTTATGCGGTGCCTGTGAGGCAGGAAAGATGACGAGGGCCAAACATCCCTCGAAGACAATCATGACCACTACTCGACCCTTCGAACTGCTTCACATGGATCTTTTCGGTCCCACTCATTACTCAACTCTTACTACTACTGCTTGTCTCTATGGCTTTGTCATTGTTGATGATTATTCTAGATATACTTGGGTGCACATAATCCTTTACAAGACTGAAGTGCAGGATGTCTTCAGACGCTTCGCCAATCAAGC